>NC_092340.1:85783928-86093571 GCF_046630445.1 Rutidosis leptorrhynchoides | reverse complement strand
CCCCGCAATATATGCGTCAAAGTAAACACATCGTAACTTATGAGTTTCCCAATGTGATATCCCCCATCTTTCAAATGAATGTCTCTTATAAACCAAGACATTCTTGGAACATTCTTCGAATGTCTTACAAACTGATTTCACCGTAAATAGTTGTGCCGAAGAATTCTGACCGACTCTAGACAAGATTTCATCAATCATGTCTCCAGGTAGGTCTCTTAAAATATTGGGTTGTCTATCTATTTTGTATTTTTATACTGTAAAATAGGCAAGAGTTAGATTCATAAAAAAAATACATATTAATACAAGCAATTTTTACATATATCATAAAGCATAAGCACACTATATTACATATATTACACCACACGAATACAACTATCTTATTCTGACTCGCTCGTTTATTCTTCTTCGGTTTTGGTTCGTTTTGCCAAGTTTCTAGGGATATATGATGTTCCCCTAATACGAGCTGTCGTTTTCCACAACGGTTTAGAAAAACCTGGTGGTTTAGAGGTTCCCGGGTCATTGTTACAACTTAAGGGCTTCGGGGGTTGACGATACATATAAAGTTCATCGGGGTTGGAATTAGATTTCTCTATTTTTATGCCATTTCCCTTATTATTTTCTTTTGCCTTTTTAAATTCAGTTGGGGTAATTTCTATAACATCATCGGAATTCTCGTCGGAATCCGATTCATCGGAGAATTGGTAATCCTCCCAATATTTTGCTTCCTTGGCGGAAACACCATTGACCATAATTAACCTTGGTCGGTTGGTTGAGAATTTTCTTTTACTTAACCGTTTTATTATTTCCCCCACCGGTTCTATTTCCTCCTCCGGTTCCTCCTCTTCCGGTTCTGATTCTTCTTCCGGTTCTTCTTCGGCAACTTGTGAATCAGTCCAATATATATTCGACTCTTCGTTATTATTAGGTGAGTCAATGGGATTTGTGCTAGAGGTAGACATCTATCACACAATATCAAACATGTTAAGAGATTAATATATCACATAATATATACATGTTAATAATATATAGTTTCCAACAAAAATGTTAAGCAATCATTTTTAAAGAAAACACGGTCGAAGTCCAGACTCACTAATGCATCCTAACAAACTCGATAAGACACACTAATGCAAATTTTCTGGTTCTCTAAGACCAACGCTCAGATACCAACTAAAATGTCTAATTCTTATTGATTAAAAACGTTCCATATTAATTGATTTCATTGCGAGGTTTTGACCTCTATATGAGACGTTTTTCAAAGACTGCATTCATTTTTAAAACAAACCATAACCTTTATTTCATAAATAAAGGTTTAAAAAGCTTTACGTAGATTATCAAATAATGATAATCTAAAATATCCTGTTTACACACGACCATTACATAATGGTTTACAATACAAATATGTTACATCGAAATCAGTTTCTTGAATGCAGTTTTTACACAATATCATACAAACATGGACTCCAAATCTTGTCCTTATTTTAGTATGCAACAGCGGAAGCTCTTAGTATTCACCTGAGAATAAACATACTTTAAACGTCAACAAAAATGTTGGTGAGTTATAGGTTTAACCTATATATATCAAATCGTAACAATAGACCACAAGATTTCATATTTCAATATACATCCCATACATAGAGATAAAAATCTTTCATATGGTGAACACCTGGTAACCGACATTAACAAGATGCATATATAAGAATATCCCCATCATTTCGGGACACCCTTCGGATATGATATAAATTTCGAAGTACTAAAGCATCCGGTACTTTGGATGGGGTTTGTTAGGCCCAATAGATCTATCTTTAGAATTCGCGTCAATTAGGGTGTCTGTTCCCTAATTCTTAGATTACCAGACTTAATAAAAAGGGGCATATTCGATTTCGATAATTCAACCATAGAATGTAGTTTCACGTACTTGTGTCTATTTTGTAAATCATTTATAAAACCTGCATGTATTCTCATCCCAAAAATATTAGATTTTAAAAGTGGGACTATAACTCACTTTCACAGATTTTTACTTCGTCGGGAAGTAAAACTTGGCCACTGGTTGATTCACGAACCTATAACAATATATACATATATATCAAAGTATGTTCAAAATATATTTACAACACTTTTAATATATTTTGATGTTTTAAGTTTATTAAGTCAGTTGTCCTCGTTAGTAACCTACAACTAGTTGTCCACAGTTAGATGTACAGAAATAAATCGATAAATATTATCTTGAATCAATCCATGACCCAGTGTATACGTATCTCAGTATTGATCACAACTCAAACTATATATATTTTGGAATCAACCTCAACCCTGTATAGCTAACTCCAACATTCACATATAGAGTGTCTATGGTTGTTCTGAAATATATATAGATGTGTCGACATGATAGGTCGAAACATTGTATACATGTCTATGGTATCTCAAGATTACATAATATACAATACAAGTTGATTAAGTTATGGTTGGAATAGATTTGTTACCAATTTTCACGTAGCTAAAATGAGAAAAATTATCCAATCTTGTTTTACCCATAACTTCTTAATTTTAAATCCGTTTTGAGTGAATCAAATTGCTATGGTTTCATATTGAACTCTATTTTATGAATCTAAATAGAAAAAGTATAGGTTTATAGTCGGAAAAATAGGTTACAAGTCATTTTTTAAAGGTAGTCATTTCAGTCAAAAGAACGACGTCTAGATGACCATTTTAGAAAACATACTTCCACTTTGAGTTTAACCATAATTTTTGGATATAGTTTCATGTTCATAATAAAAATCATTTTCCCAGAATAAAAACTTTTAAATCAAAGTTTATCATAGTTTTTAATTAACTAACCCAAAACAGCCCGCGGTGTTACTACGACGGTGTAAATCCGGTTTTACGGTATTTTTCGTGTTTCCAGGTTTTAAATCATTAAGTTAGCATATCATATAGATATAGAACATGTGTTTATTTGAATTTAAAAGTCAAGTTAGAAGGATTAACTTTTATTTGCGAACAAGCTTAGAATTAACTAAACTATGTTCTAGTGATTACAAGTTTAAACCTTCGAATAAGATAGCTTTATATGTATGAATTGAATGATGTTATGAACATCATTACTACCTCAAGTTCCTTGGATAAACCTACTGGAAATGAGAAAAATGGATCTAGCTTCAAAGGATCCTTGGATGGCTTGAAAGTTCTTGAAGCAGAATCATGACACGAAAACAATTTCAAGTAAGATTTCCACTCGAAATAAGATTGTTATAGTTATAGAAATTGAATTAAAGTTTGATGAAAGGACCCGTTCATATACATTATAAACGATTCACAATAGTTGATTACATCGCGAGGTATTTGACCTCTATATGATACATTTTACAAACATTGCATTCGTTTTTAAAAGACAAACTTTCTTTACAACAAAAGTTGACGGTATGCACACCATTTCATAATACATCCAACTATAATTGGCTTAATAATAATCTTGATGAACTCAATGACTCGAATGCAACGTCTTTCAAAATATGCCATGAATGACTCCAAGTAATATCCTTAAAATGAGCTAATGCACAGCGAAAGATTTCTTTAATACCTGAGAATAAACATGCTTTAAAGTGTCAACCAAAAGGTTGGTGAGTTCATAGGTTTATCATAACAATCATTTCAATATATTAATAGACCACAAGATTTCCGTTTATAAATATATGTACACTCGTAAGTGTATAAAAGTATTCTATAAGTTGTAGGCACCCGGTAACAAGCCTTAACGTTCATGTTTTACCCTCTGAAGTACACCAGAACAGGTGTGTTTAAAATAACCTCGAAGTACTAAAGCATCCCATAGTCAGGATGGGGTTTGTCAGGCCCAATAGATCTATCTTTAGGATTCGCGCCTACCTTACATAGACAAGTAGTTTAGTGTTACTAAGCTAAGGGTATATTTCTGGTTTAAACCCACGTAGAATTAGTTTTAGTACTTGTGCCTATTTCGTAAAACATTTATAAAAACGGCGCATGTATTCTCAGTCCCAAAAATATATATAAAAGGAAGCAAATGAAACTCACCATACTGTATTTCGTAGTAAAAATACATATAACATCATTTAACAAGTGCAAGGTTGGCCTCGGATTCACGAACGTATCAATATTGAGATTCAATATTGCAGGAAAGTACGTAGATGCAACGGAGATGATAAACACTAGATTGACCTCACGAGCATACCCATGAACCATACCCATCACCTCCATAGCTATAACCCATAATTTCCTTAGCTTCGACTCATTCAAAAAAACTATTTTGAAATCACTCGGACAGCACTCCGTCGTAATATTTTATGTATACTAATAATATCTTGAAATAATACTATAAATCGATTGAGAGAGTTTAGAGAAATATATTTTCAATTTTCTATGAAATAATGAAACCTATTGAATTCTATTTATAATAGATTTTTGAATTATTAAAGTGAATTATTAAAGTATAAATTATTAAAGTGAATTATTAAAGTATGAATTATTAAAGTGAATTATTAAAGTATGAATTATTAAAGTGAATTATTAAAGTATGAATTATTAAAGTTAAAGTAAAGTAAAAGTAAAGTAAAGGTAAAGTTAAAGTATAGTAAAAGTATAAAAACTATGTATGTATAATACGCGTATAAATATATATAATATTAATTTAAATTATTATATATATATATATATATATTTAATGAAATAAAATATAAATATCGTTATATTTATTATACTGGTTAAGTAATGAGTTGTCAAAAGTGATTCTAGATATTTATAAAAGTTATATACGTTTTAATAATAAAGTTCTTTTTAAACTGAAAACGTCTTTGTACTTGTGAAAATAGATTAATAGAATATTATGGAAACCAATTCTCCACTAACTTTTGTCTAACTTTCGTAAATGACACTTTTTGTTTTTATTTATAAATAGCTTTACAAATTATTCTGAATATCGTTAAGAGGAATAGATTTTCTCAAATCATAGTGGACCTCTCAACAGAGACTTGTAATCATAATTCAATGTTTCTGATAATTCAATCATTTAATATATTTTTTTTTATTTCTTCGAAAATCATATTGAAACAAATACGTTCGTGTAAAGTATTATACCTTTAATACTTTATTAATATTCTCAAGTTATAATATATATATACATATACATATCTATTTATATATAACGGTTCGTGAATCGTTGAAATTTGGTCGAGGTTATAATGAATGTATGAACACAGTTTAAAATTCTTGAGATTTAACTTAACAAACTTTGCTTATCGTGTCGGAATAACATAAAGATTAATGTTTAAATTTGGTCGGAAATTTCCGGGTCATCACAGTACCTACCCGTTAAAGAAATTTCGTCCCCGAAATTTGATAGAGGTCATCATGACTAACAATGAGAATGTTATTATAACGATTATAGAGTTTTATCATGTTCAAGAAGCATGGATAAAATAATTCGATTACTCGAAGCGTGTGAGTGAAGTTATCGTAAATGAATGAAATAAGATAATAGTGATTCGTCGTATCTTTTGATGTCATCACGATTGATCTCCTAAAAGAAAATCTTTGTAATCTTTATTGGATTTGATTATTCGGCGATTAAGGAAATTATGTTCCTCTTCGAATTAATGCGATAATCCATTTTGATTTCTCTGTCGGATATTTCACTATAAATCCACCTCCTTTGTTTTCTTACAACTCACACCTTCTCAACTCATATTTTAAAGTATTTATCAATATGCCTCATCCAGTGCTGATTCTTGATATACTCCTCACTTTCATATCTGTCGCTCTTCTTTTTCATCTGCCTCCGGAAGAATCTATTTACTTCTACTATACTCTTGGTTTTATAGTGTTTTTAGTTCTCCTGTGTCTTTATATTGCTATATGCATTGATATATACAGTTTGTGATTTCTGGGTTGTTGTTGGGTTTTATATCTTCCCTTATATTTCAAAGTTCTTGCTTCTTCTATAATCATTGTCATCCACAGTTAATGCTCTCTTCTATTTGCTATGATTTATACTCCCATTTCTAGTTCGGAGCTTTATCCTTTCGTTTCTTCTTCTTGCGATTAAGCACCGCTTGTAATGGTCCAGAATTCGCAGATATAAATTTCGGAATGAACATTGTTAATGTTCTAGGAAGGAAATTGTAATGGTACGATCTTGACTTGTCAAATTACCAGAATACCTCGGAAAAGGCCGAATCATCAAGAAATATTTTCTTGATATTTAGAGATCAAAGAGAATACAAGAGTCGTGTAACATAGCACATGATGACGTTATGATCTGTGAATCATCATGTTCCATTTAGAAACTCAGCATGAATTACTGTAATATAATCACGTTGATCAAGTGTCATTATATTATACTAACTCATGCTTCAGCTCCCAACACTTCTTCAAGAATATTCCTATTTTAAACTCGAATGTTTCAGAATTTAGAAACTAAAATAGTTTCTTTTATGATATAATACAGATAGCGCGAAGAGGTAAATGATTTCAGATAAGAATAATTATAAAAATATCTTCAGAAGTATGGATGATATTTATAATGAAAGATACGATGATATCTTAGAATGTCTAATATCAGAGGATGATGAAGGATATTGTTCGCAGGGGTTTAGAGTCAGGAGCAAGGTATTCTTTAATGACTTCAGCAAGTACTGAATCATTTGGATTCTTTGAAGGCAGGTTCAGCCTTTGTGATTTGTCCACAGCCTCCTTCATACTTTGCTCAATCCGTTTTCCAGTTCCAAAGCTTCTCTTTTTCTGAGCTTTGCCAATATACTATCCTTTATCATCCAACTTTTTACTGTTAAGGTCGTTTACAGTTTTTGCTGCTTCATCAGCATTTTTCAAAATTTCGAGAACTGGTTCGCAGTTTAGGGTGTTTTTCAGAAATTTCTCATTCAAAGAATGTAAGTCTTGGAGGTAGACGTTGTGTGTATATGTAATTGTTGATGTAGACATGCTGCGAGGTTTCAAAATACTGATTACCGATTCTCAATAATTGGTATGGCAATTCTTGTTATAAGGTACGAATGAGTATATGATAGGGTTTCGATAATTATAATGATTTTTTTTTTTTAAAGTCAAAGATCAGTGAAGCTATTGGTAAGTTTATTGCTAATGTGGTGAATATAAACGATTCCCCGGTAACGTTGGCGAAAGGGCAACGTATCTATCAAGGTTATAATAAGACTGTTTTAATTGAGAAGTCGAAGTTGACTTGCTGGAGATGTGACAAAACTGTCTATTTTGAAACGGAATTGAAAAGTTATTTTAGCTAGTAAATGCCAAAGGGTCTAACTCGGATACGTGTCGAACTATGACTTGGGTTTTGAGAGTTTTTCAGGTGTATAACTGTGGGTAACATGTGGTTGGATCATCATCTCGATTGTTCCTTAGTTGAAGTGTCTTCAGGAATTTCGAAGGGTTTGAGCACATATTGTAATCGTTAATACATATGATGTTCTAACACAGTTTTGAAGTCAAAGTATAGCTTTGAAATATATAGGAATCTAAGAGTGATGATACTGGTTATATTTCGAATTGAATTTTGCGATTTCAAAATCAGAATATGTAATTGAATTTGAATGAGTATGATTGTTTTGATTTATATGAAAGAATGGATATTGTTGTGAAAGTATGGAGTATAGTTGATGATTGCTGAATCAGTTTCGAAAAATGTAATATATTAATTGTGAATTTATATATCTCTCGGGTATTACCTACCCGTTAAAAAAAATTCACAATTAATATTTTGTACAAAAGAAGTTTATTACAGTCTTTATAAAAATATATGTGTATATTTTCTTTAGATGTAATATAGATTTAATGAGTTAATATTAAATTAAACTCATTTGTTTTATGGTTGGAACTAGAATTGAGTAATTCCTAAAACTTTATAAATTGCATAAGTATTTCTTCAATAACATTGAAATTATGAATCATTACTTTGTTATTTGTTAGTTTTCGTGAAATTCTTGTGAACTTCGCAAGGTAAGAATGATGTTATTTGAAAATTTTCGAGTACATCGATGATGAAAGTGTAAAATCAAACATATATTCGAATAATACACTTGATTTATTATGAATTGAAATTTTATTGAATTGAGACAGAGATTTTAATTAATGATGGTTAAGTTGCGGACGAAGGACGTACATCATTGCATATTTGTAATATGAATTAACTGAGTAGTTAAGATTCACACATAATAGCTTAGTACGAGAAGATTTATTATGGTTTAAAAATTTATACATATAAAATATACATATAAATCTTTCGATTGGAAATGAGTTAATACTTCATAACTCGTTGATACAATATATTTGTTGTTGATTCGTAATGATGTCCACAATGATTCTTGAACTGACAGAGTTTGTGATGTTACAGGTGCTGTTGATTCTGACGATCCTGACGGCACTGACTGTGTTGATGATGCTAAGGTCCTGTTGATGCTGTTGGTAAAACAATTCTAGCTTGTAAATCGTACACCATTTTTGATCAAAGTTTCTACTCTACCATCTCCGTTCACTCATCCGATTTACGGTCAGAATTAAATAATCTCTAAGATTTTGGAGATTACATAACTGCCGCAGAGATATCTCTTCATTGAAGTTTATGAATTAATACTTCATCGTTTGTTGTTGTTGATATTCCTGGATATTTACAGGGCGTATGACGTTGATGTTTGAGATACAGATTGTGATGTTGCGGTGTGGGATGTGGATGTTGTTGTTGGTGGTGGTGATGGTAATGTTGGTGTTGCTGATGGTGGTACTGTTTATGCTATTGGTGCTGCTGCTGGTGTTTGTAACTTTTGCACCATATTCTCCAAAGCCACTACCCGAGCGCGAAGCTCGTTGACTTCTTCTATTACACCGGGGTGATTGTCGGTTCGGACGAGCGGATAAATAAAATCTAGAATTTGGTGTAGTATGTAATCGTGACGAGATACTCTAGAAATAAGAGAGAAAATGGTGTTTCGGATAGGTTCGCCGGTAAGTGCTTCAGGTTCTTCGCCAAGAGGGCAATGTGGTGGATGGAAGGGATCACCTTCTTCTTGTCTCCAATGATTAAGGAGGCTACGAACCCATCCCCAATTCATCCAGAATAGATGATGACTAATTGGTTGATCCATTCCGGTCACACTGCTTTCGGAACTTGAGTGGGATTCCATTTCGGAATCCGAGGGACTTGAACTAATGACGAATTCCATTTCGTACGATTGAATAAAGAATTTTTCGATATGAAATGATTTTCCGGCTATCGGGTGGTATTCTAATTATATAGAGCAAAAGGTTTCGTAGATTACGGAGGAATTTACGGAATATGTCAGGCAAAGTTTACAGTAACAGAAACTCTAAGATATGAATTAGCAGATACGCTAAGATATGAATTTTGTCTATACACTATTCATGCAATCAATGCAATAATATGTGTCTAGACTAAGAATGATAAGCAGGTAATTTTCGACAAAAATGATGAGCAAAACTTTTGACATGCAGACACGGTCGAAGTCCAGACTCACTAATGCATCCTAACACTATCAGTTAGACACACTAATACAGACCTGGTTCGCTAAGACCACCGCTTTGATACCAACTGAAAGGACCCGTTCATATACATTATAAACGATTCACAATAGTTGATTACATCGCGAGGTATTTGACCTCTATATGATACATTTTACAAACATTGCATTCGTTTTTAAAAGACAAACTTTCTTTACAACAAAAGTTGACGGTATGCACACCATTTCATAATACATCCAACTATAATTGGCTTAATAATAATCTTGATGAACTCAATGACTCGAATGCAACGTCTTTCAAAATATGCCATGAATGACTCCAAGTAATATCCTTAAAATGAGCTAATGCACAGCGGAAGATTTCTTTAATACCTGAGAATAAACATGCTTTAAAGTGTCAACCAAAAGGTTGGTGAGTTCATAGGTTTATCATAACAATCATTTCAATATATTAATAGACCACAAGATTTCCGTTTATAAATATATGTACACTCGTAAGTGTATAAAAGTATTCTATAAGTTGTAGGCACCCGGTAACAAGCCTTAACGTTCATGTTTTACCCTCTGAAGTACACCAGAACAGGTGTGTTTAAAATAACCTCGAAGTACTAAAGCATCCCATAGTCAGGATGGGGTTTGTCAGGCCCAATAGATCTATCTTTAGGATTCGCGCCTACCGTACATAGACAAGTAGTTTAGTGTTACAAAGCTAAGGGTATATTTCTGGTTTAAACCCACGTAGAATTAGTTTTAGTACTTGTGCCTATTTCGTAAAACATTTATAAAAACGGCGCATGTATTCTCAGTCCCAAAAATATATATAAAAGGAAGCAAATGAAACTCACCATACTGTATTTCGTAGTAAAAATACATATAACGTCATTTAACAAGTGCAAGGTTGGCCTCGGATTCACGAACGTATCAATATTGAGATTCAATATTGCAGGAAAGTACGTAGATGCAACGGAGATGATAAACACTAGATTGACCTCACGAGCATACCCATGAACCATACCCATCACCTTCATAGCTATAACCCATAATTTCCTTAGCTTCGACTCATTCAAAAAAACTATTTTGAAATCACTCGGACAGCACTCCGTCGTAATATTTTATGTATACTAATAATATCTTGAAATAATACTATAAATCGATTGAGAGAGTTTAGAGAAATATATTTTCAATTTTCTATGAAATAATGAAACCTATTGAATTCTATTTATAATAGATTTTTGAATTATTAAAGTGAATTATTAAAGTATGAATTATTAAAGTGAATTATTAAAGTATGAATTATTAAAGTGAATTATTAAAGTATGAATTATTAAAGTATGAATTATTAAAGTGAAAGTAAAGTAAAAGTAAAGTAAAGGTAAAGTTAAAGTATAGTAAAAGTATAAAAACTATGTATGTATAATACGCGTATAAATATATATAATATTAATTTAAATCATTATATATATATATTTAATGAAATAAAATATAAATATCGTTATATTTATTATACTGGTTAAGTAATGAGTTGTCAAAAGTGATTCTAGATATTTATAAAAGTTATATACGTTTTAATAATAAAGTTCTTTTTAAACTGAAAACGTCTTTGTACGTTTGAAAATAGATTAATAGAATATTATGGAAACCAATTCTCCACTAACTTTTGTCTAACTTTCGTAAATGACACTTTTTGTTTTTATTTATAAATAGCTTTACAAATTATTCTGAATATCGTTAAGAGGAATAGATTTTCTCAAATCATAGTGGACCTCTCAACAGAGACTTGTAATCATAATTCAATGTTTCTGATAATTCAATCATTTAATATATTTTTTTTTATTTCTTCGAAAATCATATTGAAACAAATACGTTCGTGTAAAGTATTATACGTTTAATACTTTATTAATATTCTTAAGTTATAATATATATATACATATACATATCTATTTATATATAACGGTTCGTGAATCGTCGAAATTTGGTCGAGGTTATAATGAATGTATGAACACAGTTTAAAATTCTTGAGATTTAACTTAACAAACTTTGCTTATCGTGTCGGAATAACATAAAGATTAAAGTTTAAATTTGGTCGGAAATTTCCGGGTCATCACATTTGAATATGATTATTACCTTGTATTAGAAAGATAACCTACTGTAAGTAACAAAGGTTTCTTGATCTTGGATGATTACTTGGAATGGATTTAGAAAACTTGGAAGTAAACTTGCAATCTTGGAAGTATTCTTGATTTTATGAAACTAGAACTTTTGAAATTTATGAAGAACACTTAGAACTTGAAGATAGAACTTGAGAGAGATCAATTAGATGAAGAAAATTGAAGAATGAAAGTATTTGTAGGTGTTTTTGGTCGTTGGTGTATGGATTAGATATAAAGGATATGTAATTTTGTTTTCATGTAAATAAGTCATGAATGATTACTCATATTTTTATAATTTTATGAGATATTTCATGCTAGTTGCCAAATGATGGTTCCCACATGTGTTAGGTGACTCACATGGGCTGCTAAGAGCTGATCATTGGAGTGTATATACCAATAGTACATACATCTAAAAGCTGTGTATTGTACGAGTACGAATACGGGTGCATACGAGTAGAATTGTTGATGAAACTGAACGAGGATGTAATTGTAAGCATTTTTGTTAAGTAGAAGTATTTTGATAAGTGTCTTGAAGTCTTTCAAAAGTGTATGAATACATATTAAAACACTACATGTATATGCATTTTAACTGAGTCGTTAAGTCATCGTTAGTCGTTACATGTAAATGTTGTTTTGAAACCTTTAGGTTAACGATCTTGTTGAATGTTGTTAACCCATTGTTTATTATAACAAATGAGATGTTAAATTGTTATATTATCATGATATTATGATATATAATATATCTTAGTATGATATATATACAGTTAAATGTCGTTACAACGATAATCGTTACATATATGTCTCGTTTCGAAATCATTAAGTTAGTAGTCTTATTTTTACATATGTATTTCATTGTTAATACACTTAATAATATATTTACTTATCATTTAACATAATTAACCAAGTGTATCAATATCTTAATATGATTCATATGTACCTAGTAAGACGTTGTTATAACGATAATCGTTATATATATCGTTTTCGAGTTTTTTAAATTAATAGTCTCATTTTTTTTATGTATATAACTCATTGTTAAAATACCTAATGAGATACATACTTATAATAAAATCATGTTAACTATATATATAACCATATATATGTCATCGTATAGTTTTTACAAGTTTTAACGTTCGTGAATCACCGGTCAACTTGGGTGGTCAATTGTCTATATGAAACCTATTTCAATTAATCAAGTCTTAACAAGTTTGATTGCTTAACATGTTGGAAACACTTAATCATGTAAATAACAATTTCATTTAATATATATATAAACATGGAAAAGTTCGGGTCACTACATCATAAGCTCTGCTTTTTATGTCTTCCAAACAAAGCTTATGACTTGGAGCTTATTAAAATCATAAGCTCAAGCTCTCATAAGCTCCAATAAGCTTCAATAAGCTACTCACCCAAACATACCCCTAGTTCATAAACTCCAGCTCTAGCTATAAGCTCCAGCTCTAATTAGTTTCACCTAAACACACCCTAAGACCAGTTGTAACGGGGTGGCTACAACCCCGTTGTAGCTGAGCTGGCATGCCAAAAACGCCGAACACATCAAGTATCGCAGCGTTGAATCGAAGTGTTTAGACGGCGGCGGTGGTAATCCAACGGAAGAGAAAACGTACGTTGTTATGTTTTTATTAATTTTTTTTATTTTAAAAATATTATTTTTACCTCTTTTTAATATTTACCCAATTATATTTTAACACATCATTACAATACTCCTAATCAACACCAAAATTCAACACAACCACTACTCCACTCACTAACACAACATGTCATAGTCAGCGAAAAAGTACAAAAAGTACACAACACGAACTCACAACACGGACAACCGCTACAAATGGTGTAAATAGAAAAACACATAACACCAATATTTTCAACATATAAGGATATAAGTATAAAATATATTGTTAAATGTCAATAACAGACATGAAATAAAAGAAAAATGAGAGATGCATAAATATACGAGAAGCCTTGAAAGTTGAACCGAAGCTGAGGCTCGGGACACGAACCTGTCATAACAGTTCCTCACACCACAATTTCCCGCTCGTATCTGTCTTTTTCCAGATACACGCGCTCACAACAAATACACGCGCTGACACACTCACTCACTCTTATTACTTGCTTATGTTAACAACAACTAGGGGGAAATTGCCATATCTTTCACCTACAAAAACACGCCCAAACATCTTCTCAACTTCAATCCCTGTGTCAAATGTTGAATAGTTTTCCATCAATTTCATCTTCCAAAAATGGCAAAGTAAGCTGGATTATGTTATTAATTAATATTACAACTCTTTTAATTTCTTAATTTTTGGGGTTTTTTTCCGGCACCAACTGACCGATTTCCGATCGTTATCTGGGTTTACCTTTCTAGGGTTTACTCGTTAAAACCTAACTGTTATTTTACATATATACATACACACATACATATACATATATATATATATATATATCTTCATATATGTATTTTTGTTTGTTACTGTGTATCAGCTGCTTTTACTTGTATCCGAGTATTGAATTATTATAATTTACTTAAAGGGGACTAATTTATTAAAGTAGTGAGCTTGGTGATTAAGAACTCCATAGATACTCAAAAGTCGTTCTTTTTTTTTTTTTTTTTTTTTATAAATAATCTATAATCAATAATCAAAATGAAATGAAGCGGGTATCCTTTATCATTTATGCATAATAAATGGAATGTGTATAATTATGAGCTATGATAAAGCTATGATATGATAATAAGGCATGATAAGGATGTGTATTGCACTATTTTTCACTCTCTGTTCTTGAGTTTTGTTAGTGTAGTTTAATTGCAGCTTTACTGTGTCTTTTTAGAAAAAAAATTAGGTTTGCCTGATATGGGTCTATGTCAATTAGTCATTTTTATTTATTTTTAGGTGGTAATTTGAGTTGTTGGACTACTAGATAGCATCTAATATGCAATCAAACTTGCCATTTATGTCATGGTACTACTAGAGTACTAATTGGACCTTCATTATACTATTTCCAAAATTATCCATGCTTTCATCATGCCAATAATTTTCCATGGTATCTTTGGTGAACACTATATATAGTTGCACATTAATTAGTTCAATACTTCAACTGCATTGTATGATTTTGTCTTTTTGGAGTACTGGTTTGCTCTGTTCCAACGGTTTGCAGGGTTTTTGTAGAGCTTGGGGTTTAAGGGCCAGGTCAACGAAGTTGACCCGGGTTGTGTTTTCCTTTTTTCCCCAAAAAAGATAGTTGCTTTACTACATATGTAATTCATTATACACCTTTTGATGTTTTGTAGAAGTTGGCTTGTTGATGGGAGAACTATTGCAAGGAAAGTGAAAACTTCTACTCTTCCTTTAGCACATCAGATCAAGGATGGTGGAGCGACCCGTGAATGCCCGCGATGCCATGTCAGCATCGATAATAGTGATGTAAGATATTCACCAATAAAATACATCAAGTTAAGATGCATTTAAATCTGCTGCAAGCTAAAAGTTCACATCTTTTGTAAAAATGTTTATTGCAGATTTCGATTGAGTGGCCAGGGCTACCTGTTGGTGTGAAATTTGAACCCAGTGATGTTGAGATTTTAGGACATCTGGCAGCAAAATGTGGTATGGGTAATGAAACACCACATCAATTTATCGATGAATTTATCCCTACCCTTGACATGGATAATGGTATATGCTACAAGCATCCTGAAAATCTTCCTGGTGAGTAAACTACTCATGATGTAACAACGTACTAACGTCTTAGAAATTACATAGGTTGGAAAGTGGGAACGGGTCGGGTAAAAGGTCAAACTGGGTTTGGGTCAATATAGGTGATTTTTGATTACGGGTCAGGCTGAGTTGGCCCGAAAACTGTTTGTCAAAAAATGATTCTTTATAAATAATTAAAGTAAACTATGATAATCATATCTGACCCATTTGCTTTATGCTACTCTCTAGTGGTGTTGAACCCGTTAGAGGTAAAAAAAAAGTTTCAAAGTTTCACACGTAAAGTTAATGAATGTGAACTCAGTTGATTGTTTTGTCGAATGTGGTTGACGCAAGTTTTTTTTGAAACTTTGACTCATTTGACTTGTATATATAGGTGCTACAAAAGATGGAAACAGTGTACATTTCTTTTATAGGACCTCAAATGCGTACAATACTGGTCAAAGGAAACGTCGCAAGATCTGCAAAGAATCTGATTTGACCAAGGATGGTGTTCGTTGGCACAAAACTGGCAAAACGAAAGCTATTATGCACAATGGAGTCCAAATAGGGTGCAAGAAGATATTGGTCCTTTATGGCACCGCAAGTGGGGGTTCAAAGCCTCATAAACTGAACTGGGTCATGCATCAGTATCATTTAGGTATGGTTGAAGAAGAAACGGACGGCCAATACGTGGTTGCAAAGATATCTTATCAGCAAAATAAAGAGACTGAGAAAGTGGACGATAATCATGGTGTAAATGATGAATTAGATTCGTGGTTACGTTTAACGAGTCCGAAAACTCCAAAGACTGATGCTCCTGATCCTCCGCGACCCGTAAAGTCTGTTTCTTGTGATGATGTCACCACCAATTATGTTCCCCATTCACTAGTTCAGGTTGGTTTTTATCTTCTTTTAAGTTGAGTTGGAAAAATGGGCCGTTCAAGTGAATACATAAGTACGTAACTAGTTAGTATTGCAATCTATGATTGATTTGCGGGGAGATCCTCTGGATCTAAAGCACTTTTTATATATATAATTTATTTAATGTAAAAAATATTTGCAGAAGATATATTCACAATGTTAATCTAGCTATTTGAATAAATTGATGTAGGAGGCTTTATGGGTCACTATTATACCTGGAAAACGGGTTGTTGGGTCAGGTTGGGTCATGGGTCGAAACGGGTCATAGGTCGAAATGGGTCGACTTTTAAACAGATCGAACGGATTGGGTCAAGATCCGGGTCTGGTTGGGTCGAGACCCATTTTCAGTTTTTAAACGTAGACCCATTTTCAGTTTTTAAATGTAGACGCGAAACTTAACCCAGTTAGCAAGTTAGAGATAAAACATTACCCAAATTGACCCATCTGGTGAAGATTGCCACCTATAGTTTTTTTTTTTTATTTCTTTTTTCCTGTGCGTGCTCTGACTGTTGTTATTTGATGGTGGATTAGGAACCAGGGTGGTGTGTTGAGCAAAACAACCTTCCATCAAATGCTGAATGTAACAATAATACTGAGTTGCCCACATGGGAAGATGATTCACAGACGGTTGATTTAGCTGCTTATGATGACTCGTTGTTCTGCAATGAGAATCTTGATAGTTATGACCTTTTCGGTAACTCAAAACTTAATCATGACTCTAATGTCATCACTAATGATGCACCAGGAACCAGTAGAGGTGCGAGTTGTGCTGATCTTGACAATCTGGACTTGGGTACACCACCAGATTTCAGCCTTTCTGTAAGCTTGCTATCCTTTTTATAATTTTGAAAAGAAAAATTACTTTTATATACAATTTATAGCTCTTGGAAACACTTAATTTTGCATAATTGTATGCGAATAAGGGATAATTCGCAGAAAAGGTGAAACCCTTTTTAGCAAAATTAGGACTTTTATGCAAAAACAAGTGAAGTAGCATACTATTATGCGAAATTATCCTTATTGTGTGAAAATTTATCCATGTTTTTGTGAATTATTCTTTTATATTATTACTTGTAACTTTTGTTATTATCCTACATGTGCAGGACTTGCAATTTACATCACAAGACAGTATTTTCGGCTGGTTAGAGCGGCTGTAGAGTAAGGAAATGATGTGGGCTATCGAGGGATAGTAATGTTTCTCTTCAGTTACTTTTTTGCAAATCTTGAAAAACAAGCTAAAAGTGTGATGCTACAGTGTTCTCTTTTTTGAAATAGCTTTGTTTGAATATGATGCTGGTGTACGGAGCATTGCGATGAAGTGTCTCGAGACTCTGTTTTAAAATTTGTGATCTCTAAATTACTATATGTATAGTAGTACAAATATGTTTTTGTAACTTGCATCTGCTATGGTTTACTGGTGTTTATACACACCTTGGCTATCTTGATGGCTATTTACAAGTTAACTTGATGTGACAAGTAATGGTGACTATTTGGGTTTTATCTTAATTGGGTCAAATGATCAATTGAAAATGTTTTGCTACATATATTTTTGTTTTACATGGTATAAAAAACACTTTACCCCAATATTCTTATATATTTATTGAAAGTGGCCGAATAATTTAAGATATCACAAAACGAAAAATGAGACTATTAAATTGAGACGGTTGACGTATTATTATTGTAATGTATGATGTATATAAACAAAAAAAGTGTGTACGGGTTCATCCAACCGTATAAAATCCACCAAATAAAGCCCTGCTTTTTGACAAAAAAAAACAAAAAAAAACAAAAAAAAAACTCGGTGCATTTTCATTCGCCTACCCATTTTGCCACGATGTTAATTCAAACAGACAAAATCATACACTTTGCCCTGCCTGCCCATGTTACCACACCGGAATCCCATCACCCACAAAACACAAACATACCCACGCAGCATTCAAGTGTACAACATACCTATCAGTGTGGAAATATAATATTTGAAACAACCTAAACTGGAGGAATAATGCAAGCAAGATGTTTCAGGGATTAATATATGATAATACAATTAGGAATTAGGTTAGGGGCAATGATCTTGGATAGGAGCATCCAATCACTATTGTAAAACATCACTTTCTTTTTAGTGCCGAAAATGAGAAACACTGTCATCTTACATCCACTATAATCCAGGAAAATAGCAAATAAATAAGCAAACTTCACTGCAACTACCATTCCTCCCTAAACATCTCTTGTTAACTTCAAAAAGTGTTCTATCATATCCTTCAAAACAATAGACCCTATTTTAATTTGCATTTGTTTCATTGTCCACAAGATGCAGATGATGAATAGCTAAAGCAAAGCTTGTTGGTCTTTTTTACAATGTTTATCTAACACAAATTGTTTTTATGAACTTCACAAATCTACAACATAATGCATAACAAACCGCTCAATCAATAATTTTTACAATATCTCGATTACATTAAAACGCTTGCACAAGATAAAACAAGCTGTGATATATGCTATGCTATCTGGATACATTTACCAATCTTCTTCTCTGATGTCAATAGCCAATATCTGCTTAATCATACTTAAGTCTTTGACAACCAGTGAATCTATTATCTATCTACCCCAACCAACCAAAGTTATATACCACAACAGATTCTTGGTTAAGTCTTACTAACTTAAAACCTCATCTTCGAATAGCGAAGTCATTACTTCTTTCGAGGACGGGTCCCAAATCGGTAGATCAAGAAACGATTGCTTCAATCGTTGTTCTTCGACATTACATAGTTTTTCAGCAATATCACACAACCTTGAAATCTCACTAATAGTAGCTTCCTGATCTTCAACCTACAATATAACCAATTTCCCCCAAAAATTATATTCAAAACCCTAAATAAAGACTGCCAATTTCTAATCTCCCTAAACTCCCAATAACCTAGAACTCAAAAATTAACAAACTAGAAAAATAAAGTTATCGAATTTCCAACAAATAATAAACAAAGCCCTAAGATGTTTCGGGTTCGCGTTTCGGGTTCCATTTTGGGTTCGCATTCGATTTCGGGTTCGCATTTCGGTTTCGGGTTCGCGTATCACGGTCGCATTCCCGTTTTGGATTCACGTTTCGATTTCGGGTTTGCGTTTTGCGATCGCGTTGAATTGCTGAAAACAATTTGGCTACAAAAAACCCTAAAATATACAAAAAACAGAAACACAAATGCGTAGCTATGGTGCTATACCTGAGCGAGAAGGGTATCCGTACGGTCCTGGTAAGTTGAATCCGATGGATTACGTGGTAACACATTGACCGTTTGATCTGACACTGACAATAAAATAAGTTGGGATTGATTTTGGGTACGGTCTTGTAATGCCTGCAAGGTGTTTGATAAAAGTTCCCAATGGTGGGTTTCTTGTTCGTACTTTGTTTTGAGTTTCAATAACGTTTTCTTCTTTCTTTCTCTACGAGCTTTTGCTTCAGCTGCCGGATCTGGCGGTGAAAAGGCGGCAACGGCGGAATCAAGATTTTGACGCTTTTGACGCTTGTAGACGAAACCATCGTCGTTAACGAGCTCCCAGTCTTCATTTGTTTCCATAGATTTAAAACTGAAATTCGGAAATATTTGAATTTAAGAAGTTGGGAAGTGAACGAGCGGTGTTGTATTTGTGGCATCGTGAAAATATACTGTATTTGGCATCGTGAAAAATGAAAATATGAAAAAAGAAAAAACTAATAAATGCTGATTATATTTTATTTATTTATATATACTAACAGCCACCATCTTTTTGGTCGTTTAGGACCAACAAACAAAAAAAACGACACACAACAAAACAAATGGAAAAAACCAACTTTCACCCCCCAAGTTCTAACAATATGCAACTTCACCCCACAAAACAGGGGTACAAAATGTCAAATCCTTATTTTAATTAATAACCTCCACCCGCTTTTTCATATACACATATCTTCCCGCTCGGTGCCAGTTAAATTTTTCCGAGACCACCGTTCAGCTTTAAAAAATCTCAAGAACCCAACGGAACTAACTACACGCGAAACGGACATCGTTAAAAAACACTAAATAACGGGCCCTATATTCTCGCTCGGTGCGAGTTAAATTTTTCCGAGACCACCGTTCAACTCGAAACAATTTTACGAACACAACGCGACTAACTATACGCGAAACGGACATCGTTAAAAAAGCTTTACATACATATACATACACGTCCAACAAACAACCCAACCTACTAGATATATTAGGTACCAAACAACGTATATCCAAATTCGACCGCGCGTCGAATACAACCGCAGCAACGCGCGGTCGAATTTTCTCTAGTTACTATTATTACTAGTAGAATGATCCGTGGAATCACGGGTTTGTTTAAACGAAACCGTAAAATCAAAGGTTATTTAAAATAAATCTTTTAAAAAATCTAAATAAAGAATTTTTATAAAAAACGTTCATTATTGTTAAATGTTAATGTATAGAAGTTACATATTTACTACTATGATAACATATACAATAAACCCATCTTGACCAAAATGCAATTCATCATTTGTTGATCTATGCATTATTTCTTCATCCACCTCATCTTGTACAGGCAAGAACCTGAGAAAAATCCATACAACATAATATTAAGTCCATAATATGATCACAAATCCCACAAAAAATTCCATTATGTCAAAATTGCAACCACATAACACATTTAAATCTAAGTACCTTACACCATAGTGATTTATAATAAATTACACATTTAAATCTTAATGTTTTGTACCTTACATCGATTCTACGGGTTTGTTTAAAAGAAGCTGTTTAACTATTTATTTAAAGTCATTTAGAATATACTCCATATAAAATATAAAAGCATGATCATTAAGAATATACTCCATATAAAAGTATAAGATAATATTGAATTTGATTGATTGTCTCATAACATACAATACATCGTATATATACAATACAAAATAAATCTTTGCCTAATCAAGCTATCCTCTGTCTAAGGTCATAAGATACATTCTATATATAATATGGTTGACTTGATATCCATTCTAAATATATGAGATGATATTTTCGGATGATATATGCTGGACAATATACAGCTAATACAGCCCCTCAGTTTGAGCGGGAGAGAGGACGGACGTTCAAACTGGCCCGGAATTCTTCAAAGAGAACCCGAGGTAAACCCTTAGTGAATATATCCGCGATTTGAAACCGAGTCGGGATGTGAAGCACACGAACCTGGCCACGTGCGACCTTTTCTCGGACAAAATGTATATCCATTTCGATGTGCTTTGTACGTTGATGTTGAACAGGATTACCGGAGAGAAATATAGCGCTAACATTATCACAAAATACAATGGTGGTCTTCGATAGAGGACAACGAAGCTCCAAAAGTATATTACGTAGCCAACATGGTTCGGAAACGACATTAGCAACTCCATGATACTCAGCCTCGGCACTCGAGCGAGAAACAGTAGGTTGGCGCTTAGCAGACCATGATACAAGATTACCACCGAAAAACACACAATAACCGGATGTAGAGCGTCGTGTGTCAGGGCAACCACCCCAATCCGCATCGGTATAAGAAACTAAAGAGGAAAGGGAGCTCTTTGTCATGTGTAACCCATGGGAAACGGTACCACGTAAATAACGAATTATCCGACGGAAGGCTTGCATATGGCATTCTTTCGGATCGTACATGTGCAAGCACACCTGTTGAACTGCATAAGAGATGTCAGGCGTAGTGAAAGTCAAGTATTGGAGTGCCCCGGCCAAACTACGAAATTCCGTAACATCCGAATATGAGGGACCAGCTGTAGAGCTCATTTTACCATTAGTGTCAACCGGAGTTTTAACGGATTTGCAGTTGTGCATACATGCGTGACTAATAATGTCCTCGGCATATGTTTCCTGACTTAAGAACAGCCCATGATCAGTACGTGTAATGGAAATCCCAAGATTGTAGTTAAGAGGACCTAAGTCCTTCATGGCAAATTCACGAGCAAAAAGGGATAATAAAGTAGCGCGTAGCAAATCCGAAGAAGTAACAAGAATAATGTCATCGACGTATAATAATAAGTAAGCAGTATCGTTCCCACGGTTGTACACAAATAACGAATGATCCGATTGACTGTGGTGAAAACCAATAGAAGATGCAAATGTAGCGAATCGTTAGTACCACGCACGAGGCGCTTGTTTCAACCCATATACTGATCGCTTTAGCAAGCAAACGTGATCCGGTTTGGTAGAATCCCAAAAACCATAGGGTTGATACATGTAAACTGTTTCGTTCAAAGAACCATGAAGAAATGCATTCTTGACATCTAGTTGATTTATATTCCATGATTTAGACAAAGCAATAGATAAAACAAGTCTGATCGTAGCCGGTTTAACAACTGGACTAAATGTTTCATTACAATCAATACCAACAGTTTGCGATCGCCCATTGAAGCGTCCCGTTCATATCGAATATAAACGTCACGTACTCATTGGTGTCATTACGAGGTATTGACCTCTATATGTGACATTTTTCAAAATCTGCATACGTTTTTATAATACAAACCAGAACCTTTATTATAATCGAAGGTTCAAACAGCATAATAATGATTATCGTTTAGCGATAATCTTAGTTTTACAAACTTTACATTTGATAATAACAATACGATTTCCAACATATTTCATATTACAAATCTTCCGATATGCAGTTTTATTTTTGACACAAATATGCATACTCCAAATCCTGCTTAAATTCGGCATAATGCAGCGGAAGCTTTTAATTATCACCTGAGAATAAACATGCTTAAAACGTCAACATAAAGTTGGTGAGATATAGGTTTAATGCTAGCAGCGTTATAAATATAGACCACAAGATTTAATATACATAAACGTTTTAATAAAAATATTCTAAGTGGTTGAGCACTTGATAACCATATTTAACATTTAATCAACGTCGCATATTCCCTTTATTATGAAATCTCACTACACCGTACCAAGTGTAGTCACCGAAACGAAGTACTGTGCAACCGTTGAATACTGGTCGTCCAGTCCGGTTGAGATTGTCAGGCCCGATAGATCTATCAACAGGATTCGCGTTTACAATACCTCATGTAAATAGTAGTTACCAAGTTACAGGGAAGTATGCTAGTGGTACAACTCAACGTAGAATATATATTTTTAATCACTTGTGTCCATAACGTAAATCATAAAATGCATGTATTCTCATCCCGAAATATTTAGAGTTTAAAAGTGGGACTATATACTCACTTTTGCCTTGAAGATATATAACACGACCTGGTCTCTGATAGATATCACGAACCTAACCATATATTTAATATATCAACATATACCAATAACTTTCAGGCTTCATAGTTCAGCTTCCAACTTCCTAACCTCGTTCCTTGGACAACACTCGTTGATTAGCATTGTTTTGAATTCTTCCCATGGAGTATCATAAGCTACATCTCCTCCTACGGCCTTCACATAGTTTTTTCACCACGTGAGTGCACTATCTTGTAAGGTTCACGATGCATACTTGGTCATGTCCTTCTCAATACAACCACTGATTTTAAACACAGACTCAATCTTTTCGATCCACTGGGTTAAACCGACCGGTCCTTCTGTTCCACTGAATGAAGAGGGCTTGCAACCTTGAAAAGTTTTGTAGGTGCATCCCACACGAGGATTTGGGTTAACTGCAGCACCTCTTGTAGCCTCGACCCATAACATTCTGTCATTCACTCGCTGATTAATGAGTTCCTCGATTTCTTGTTCCGTCATTCGGTTCAATCGCGCCATAATCTTCAATAAGAATGAAAAAAATAATTATTCATATGGAATATTATAGATGTAGTGTGTATTTACAGTACATCGTAGCTTATTAATAATATGAACCAGTTATTATTATAAAAGCCTTTTCTTCTTATTAGCGTTTTATCATTATATCTAGGGTATTACCTACCCGTTAAAGTTCATACTTAATAGCGTAGTACGAAAATCAATTACTACCACCCAAATAATACTCAACCATGGAAAATTATTGCATTTCGCACTTCATTATTTTACATATGCTTATCTTACAACAAACATTAAGCAAACCACACTAGTAATATTATACAAAACATTATACGATCCCATGGTTTAAAACAACAGCGCATCATTTAACCCAAAACGTTTGTGTTCAAAGAAATCGCTTAAAGCTTATCCTGGCTGTCTCCCTGCGTTTTGGCTGAGGGACCGAAGAACTGGATGTCGGGATAGAACTAATAGGAATAGCGGGAATAGGGGTGGAAGTGTCTGGTGGAGTTGGTGCCACAACATCCTCACTAAACTCGGGATTTGAATTTTCCAATTCAGTAGCCTTTGGTTTCTTTCCTCGTTCGAACTTGTCTTTCGTAATTTCCTGTATTTCTTCCTCCTCAGGATCACTTTCCGGTTCCTCTTCAATTGATTCATTCGGAAATTGTGAGTCTTCCCCAAAGGTGTCGTTTTCATCATCGGATAGGTTAATGACTGGAACACTATATGAGGATTCTGGTTCGGAGTCGCTGAATGTGATAATAAGTTCTAAGCCAGACATCTATCACATAACAACTAGCATGTTAGTACCACATAATATTTACATATTAATTTTTAACCAACAAGGATAAGCAATAGTTTTCGAATTCAGACACGGTCAAAGTCCAGACTCACTAATGCATCCTAACAAACTCGATAAGACACACTAATGCAAATTTTCTGGTTCTCTAAGACCAATGCTCTGATACCACCTGAAGCGTCCCGTTCATATCGAATATAAATGTCACGTACTCATTGGTGTCATTACGAGGTATTGACCTCTATATGTGACATTTTTCAAAATCTGCATACGTTTTTATAATACAAACCATAACCTTTATTATAATCGAAGGTTCAAACAGCATAATAATGATTATCGTTTAGCGATAATCTTAGTTTTACAAACTTTACATTTGATAATAACAATACGATTTCCAACATATTTCACATTACAAATCTTCCGATATGCAGTTTTATTTTTGACACAAATATGCATACTCCAAATCCTGCTTAAATTCGGCATAATGCAGCGAAAGCTTTTAATTATCACCTGAGAATAAACATGCTTAAAACGTCAACATAAAGTTGGTGAGATATAGGTTTAATGCTAGCAGCGTTATAAATATAGACCACAAGATTTAATATACATAAACGTTTTAATAAAAATATTCTAAGTGGTTGAGCACTTGATAACCATACTTAACATTTAATCAACGTCGCATATTCCCTTTATTATGAAATCTCACTACACCGTACCAAGTGTAGTCACCGAAACGAAGTACTGTACAACCGTTGAATACTGGTCGTCCAGTCCAGTTGGGGTTGTCAGGCCCGATAGATCTATCAACAGGATTCGCGTTTACAATACCTCGTGTAAATAGTAGTTACCAAGTTACAGGGAAGTATGCTAGTGGTACAACTCAACGTAGAATATATATTTTTAATCACTTGTGTCCATAACGTAAATCATAAAATGCATGTATTCTCATCCCGAAATATTTAGAGTTTAAAAGTGGGACTATATACTTACTTTTGCCTTGAAGATATATAACTCGACCTGGTCTCCGATAGATATCACGAACCTAACCATATATATAATATATCAACATATTTTCTTTTCAATTAATCGTTACTTATATACTTATAATACTTTTAATATCTATTAGTCCGTAGTTAGCAGTCCGATGTTAGTGGTGCACAATTAGTTGCTCAGTAAAATAAATAAAGACCCCATCGTATTCGTATTGATCAGAATTAATATCTACACATGGTACCATGTTGTCAAATGACGTGTTGCGTACATAAAGTACCGTGTTGTCAAATGACGTGTTGCGTACAATCATGAGGTCTTATAATTAATCCTCTCGTGTTGTTTACGGGTGGTCCTGAAATATATAAAATCAAATCATAAGTAAATATATATAAAATATCATATTAATTAGCAAATGTATGATTAGTTTAGTTTTACTCCAATTAATTTCGTAGCTAAACTAGCTTTGGATACCCAATTTTGTTTTAGTCGTAGTTTCTTCAATACAACTCCGTTTTTGTTGGTTCAACTTGCCACTTCCTTGGATCGAGTCATTATTTATGAATATGAACTGTAAATACCTTAGTTTGTATTCGAAATCACAGGTTATAGGTCAAAGTTTGGTGAATCTTATGAAAGTGATCATTTCCGTTGTAAAAACAACATCTAGATGATCATTTTTACAAAATACTTACACTTTGAGTTACACCATGAGATTTTTATATATTAACATATTCATAAGAAATATCATTTTTCCAGAATATAAACTTCCAATTCAAAGTTTAAGATAGTTTTTAATTATCCAACCCAAAACAGCCCCCGGTTGCACTCCAACGATGTAGATTCAGTTTTAAGGTATTCTTTGTAAAATCAAGTTGTATCTTGTTAAGTTAGCATATCATTATGATATATTACAGGTCTTGAAGTGTTTTAAAAGTCAAGTTAGAAGGATCTATTTAGTTGCAAACAAGTTTGAAATCATTCAAACTATGTTCTTGTTGTTATAATTTGTATATTCTTAATAAGATAGTTATAATTGAACAAGATGATGAACAAAGGTTGTACCTCAAGTATGATGAAGAAAGTTACTGAATAAACAAGATATTAACTTGTTCTTAATGACTTGGAAGATTAAGAAGTGAAATCATGAAAGAAACAAAGGTTGTAAGTAAGTTTATATCTTGATTTAAGATAATTAACTTACATGAATTGAATCAAAGTTTAAACATAGTTTTACCTTGATTATGAAGCTAGAAACTTATGAAGATCTTGAGGAACAAATGAAGGTTGAAGATGAGAGAGTTTAGAAGATAATCTAGCTTGAAGAAAATTGATATGAAAGTGTATGTATGTGTAAAAAAAAACGTGTATATGTATGTATATATAAGGATTTTTATTTTGATTTTTAGTTCATAAGTCTCGATTAATGACAAAGGATGGTTCCCACAAGTTGCTATCATGTCTCTTAATCATTCATGGCTGATCATTGGTATTTTATATTGGTATATACCAATAGTAAATACATCTAGAAGCTGCGTATAATACTAGTACATATACCCTAAGTATACGTGTAGAAATCTTGAGGAAACGGAACGAGAATTCAAATATAACTATCTTTTATGAATATACTTATATTGTTTTATGTATTTAAGCCCTTTAAAAGTGATTCAATACGTATTCATACGATACTTGTATAAGCATTATAGGTTATAGGTATATATGTCAAAGAATGTTACGTATAGTTACCGTTTTGAAAACTTAAGTTAGTAGTCTCAAAGTATACTTATAACTCATTGTTATTAGTACACAATGATACGTTAAACCATCCTTAGATCATGTTAAATATGTATAAATACATATATGTACACAATCGTATAATTATCATATGTTATATAGTTCGTGATATCATCGGTCAAATTGGACGGTCAAACGTTGTGTAAAACTCTTTTCAAAAACACAAGACTCAACAATTTGGATTGCTTATCATGTTGGTAACATTTAATTTATGTAAATATTAATCTTATATGTATAAAACGATCGAAAAAATCCGGGTCGTTACACCCATCTCCAACTAAGCGAGCTTTATACCGTTCAAGTGATCCGTCAGATTTTATTTTGTGCCTGAAAATCCACATACTACGAATAATGTGCATGTTAGGGGTCAGCGGGATAAGTACCCAAGTTTTATTATCCATTAAGGCTTGGTATTCATCGGTCATGGACATGGTCCAATTAGGGTCTGATAAGGCTTCTTTAGGTGAGCGAGGAATATGAGAAATAGAAGTTAGAGAAGAGAGATTATACGGATCTTTAGGTTTGAAAACACCGGTCATACTACGGGTCGTGATAGTACGAGTAGGAGGTGGCGGAGGAGGATCACTAGAAAAGGATGAATGTGGAGTGTCAATAGGTAAACTATTATGAGAAGAGGCTTGCGTGTTTGTAGTAGTGGTAGGTGAGTTCGGTGGTGAACATTGAGGCATAGAACTATAAGATGTAGGTGAGGTAGGAGGAACTGTTGAAGGTGATGGGCTAGTATGAGGTGAGGTAGCATTGGGTGAAAGTGGCCCAATAGTGGGCGGGTTAATGAATTGGGCCGAAACAGAAGTGGTTGGGCTGTTTATGCTTGGAGCATCACGAAGGAGTTGTGAAGTGGTATAGAAGGAGGGTTGAATTGTATCAGTGAGAAGATGATAGTTTGTAGGTGTAGATGCGTGCATGTTTGCGAAGGGAAAGGTTGTCTCATCGAAAACAACATGACGAGATATTATGAACTTTTTGTTAGAGATATCATAACATTTGTAACCACGGTGGTTGGGTGGATGGCCTAGAAAAATACATGGAGTGGATCGTGGTTGTAGTTTGTTGAGGGTGTGTGAGGGTAATAGAGGATAGCATAAGCAACCGAATGTACGCAAGTGAGTGTAAGTAGGGATACGATGATATAAGCATTGAGTTGGTGTTTGAAGACTGAGTGTTTTGGTTGGTAGGATGTTTAGAAGGTATGTGGTCATTTGAAGTGCATGTGGCCAAAAGGATAGAGGGAGAGCGGCATGAGATAGTATAGTACGTATAATATTGTTAATGGCCCGGATTTTTCTTTCTGATTTTCCATTTTGCGGTGAGGAATATGGACACGAAAAATGAAATTGCATGCCATTGTCATTACAAAACTTGTGAAACTGTGTATTATTGTATTCGGTTCCATTGTCACATTGAAAGGTTTTTATAGATTTTTGAAATTGTGTCTTAACATAAGCACTAAACTTTAGAAAGGTAGAGAAAACTTCGGATTTATTAAGAAGAGGATATGTCCACAAAAAATTGGTGTGGTTATCTAAGAAAAGTATGTAGTAACGGTGACCGTTTGTACTAGGAACCGGGGATGTCCATAAATCACTATGTATAATATCAAACGGAGATAAAGTAGTAGATTGTGAAGAAACAAATGGCAATTTAATTTGTTTACCAAATACACAAGATTGACAAACAGAATTCAAAGAACGTTTATTACATGAAATAAACTTTTTATTACTAAGGGGACGTATGACATCATCACTCGGATGTCCAAGACGGTGATGCCATAAATTTGTAGATAAAACAGCAAAAGTGGAAGGTGGAGAGAAGTGTTGCAGCAGTGAGTTGGTAAGTGGATAAAGATCACCCGTACTATCACATCTCAGAACCGGCACAGTAAAACCAAATGGATCAAATTCTAAAGATATTTTGTTATCCGTAGTTAAACGACGAACAGAAATAAGGTTTTTAATTATATTTGGTGAATGAAGAATATTTTGTAGGTAAAGTGGACGGGAGGGATTATAGATTGTAGAATTACCAAACCCGCGAATTGGGATGCCATGGCCATTACCAACAATAATATGTCTACGTTGCCTTAAGGGATAATAAGACTCGAAATTACCTGAGTTTGCGGACATGTGAGAAGTAGCGCCGGTATCCATGTACCACGTATCATCCGGAGGATTAAGTGTCATGGTATGCAAAGCATTGTCGATATCAGTTGGACAATAACTAGAAGAAGCAGACGCGTTACTATAATTTGCTTGAGATGGTCGTGGGCCTAAAATACCAGCTTGGTTGGCCTGATTACTAGTGTTGGGCCGAGCCCAATGAGATGTTGGATAGGGGCATGGTGGGGCAGCCCACTGAGTGTTAACAGACCATGGTGGATATTGATACATCCAAGGAGGATAACTTATCCACTGTTGAGCAAACGGTGGAGAACCAGAACCGCGACCACCCCGATTAAAGTTACCACAGCCACGACCACCTCCACCTCGATAATTATTCCCTCGTCCACGACCTCGACTGTTGTTGTATCGGTATCCCTGGGTAGTATTCGAGGAATTTGGGTTTCGTTCGTTCACTAGAGAAGAAGAGTGAGCAGCGACGGTTTGTGGTGTTGTGGTGATGAGCGCAGCATCGGTAAGATTCGAACTATTATTAATTGCTTGTTTCTGTTTGCGAGTTTCTTCCAACAACAACTTCGATCGTGCTTCATAGAATGATGGGAGATCGGTCAATTGGGTAAAATATGTCCCAACAGTGTCAAAATTTGCATTCAAACCGGCGATTAACTGAAGAACCATACGATTATCAGAGACCTTGTCACCAATGTTTCGTAATTGATCTGCAATAACCTTGATTTCCTGACAATAGGCTGAACAGTCAGGAAAATCATCGAGATGAATCGTGTTGAATTGCCTTTAAAGATACAAGGCACGAGAGTTTTTGTTATCCTGAAACATGTTTTGTAAGCGCGTCCAGGCACCAGCTGCAGTAGTGTCATCTTCTAGAATGTTGCTTAAGAGATCATTAGAGATGGTGCCATAGATCCATTGAAGGACTATAGCATCCAAACGATGCCAGAGTGCATCTTTGGTTGTATCATCGTTGGTGTTTGTAGAACCAGAGGAATCAGCATCGGTAGATTTAGGGATGATATGATCCAAAACATCATAAGCAGTGCAATAGATTTTGAAGAGGTGAGCCCAGGAGGTGTATTGTGTATCTTTGATGTTAAGGGTGATTGGGATGAGGTTCTTGATGTTAGAGATGGAAAGAGCAGGATGATACAATTTATCAGCCATTGAAACTTGAAGATTGAAGAAGAAGAAAAAAGGAATTCGGCTGCAGAGGAAAAGAAGGGATCGGCCCAGCCTGATCCCATGTAAGATAATATTGAATTTAATTGATTGTCTCATAACATACAATACATCGTATATATACAATACAAAATAAATCTTTGCCTAATCAAGCTATCCTCTGTCTAAGGTCATAAGATACATTCTATATATAACATGGTTGACTTGATATCCATTCTAAATGTATGAGATGATATTTATGACTTGATAAAATCCGTATTATTAAAAAAAACATATAGATATACGATTTTATGGGTTTAATTATTTTAAATAAAAGTAATTAATTTTTATGACATCATCAAGATGTTCTCAAATTTTTTCTTTTTATTTTTGATTTTTTCTTATAAAGGTGAATAGCTTAATTATGACATCATCATTTTAGCATTATAATAGAATCTATAGATTATTATTATTATTTAATTTAATTTATAATTATAAAATATATTATGTATAGTTTCTATTATAATTCTATAATGATAATTTCATTATTAGGCTAATTTATTTTTTTAAGACAAAATCAAAAAGATAAAGAAAAAATCTGAACCCTTAACGTAATGTCATTAATTTAATTAATGAATAATCGAATTAAATCTACTTATTTATTTATTTTTTTTGGGTAAAAAATTCACTCTCATTAATTATTATTATATTATTATTCAAATTTAAATGTGAGTTCTCTTTGCGAAATTAATTACGTTATATATGTATGTGAAATACACGTCTCAATAAAAGGTTCTAATGTAGACTTTTATGACAAGAAAAATAATAATTGTGATGAAAATCGGAAGATGATGGTGAGAGAATAAATGTAGTTCATTTATTCCGACAAAGTTAAGTACATCAATGTGTTTGTAAAAACAACAAGAATTTTCTTAGTCGAAATCCGTCGGGTCATTAAAATAAATGACTTTAGCGTTTAAATTCACTTAATACCTAAAATATATAATTAAACTGTTTCGTTTAAACAAACTCATGGTCCTACGGGTCATTTCACTAGTATATATATATATATATATATATATATATATATATATATATATATATATATATATATATATATATATATATATATATTAATAATAATAAACATAATAATAGTAAATAATAAACATAATATTAATATTAATTAATAATAATAATAATAATAATAATAATATTATATAATATATTATAATATACTAATAATAATAATAATAATAATAATAATACCCAGACATTGACTAGGTGGTAATATAATACAATAATAATAATAATAATAATAATAATAATAATAATAATAATAATAATAATAATAATAATAATAAATAATAATAATAATAATAAATAATAATAATATAATAAAATAATTATAAAAATATAATATAATATATTATATATATATATAATAATAATAATAATAATAAATAATAATAATATAATAAAATAATTATAAAAATATAATATAATATAATATTTTATATATATATATATATAATATTATATTATATTATATTTTATTATATATATATATAATAATAATAATAATAATAAATAATAATAATATAATAAAATAATTATAAAAATATAATATAATATTATATATATATATATATATATATATATATATATATATATATATATATATATATATATATATATATATATATATATATATATATATATATGATAATATTAATATTAAAACTTTATAAGTAACCAATTTTTTTTAGAGATATTAGAACACTGAGAGTGGTGACTGAGGTCACTTAGCATGTCAGGCGTGACTTGCTGAGTAAAAAAAATGGAAAGTGGTGACATATGTCAGTTAGTGTGTTAGTAAGCGTGTTAAAATAATATTTATTATATTTAATACATTATTCCTTTGAAAAAGAAAAGCAAAAATAAAAAAAAGAAGGGTAAACCTCGTCGCCCATGCGACTGACATAGGGGGACTAGATCAAGTGAAGTTCAAGGGGAGTGGGTGAATAGTCACTTTGTGTGGGACGGAGGGGGACAAGCAAGTGACATACCACCACTCCCACTGCTCTTATAGGTGATGAGTTTCTTGATTTAATACACAAATTATGGTTATATAATACCTATTAGTTTACAAAAATAGTAGAATGACCATTATATTTATTCATTTAATTTATAGTTAATGGCATGTATAGTAACTACAAGACATAATTTAAATGCATTATAATTGACAAATTTTTTTTTTTTTTTTTGACGAAATAACGAAAACCGTATAGCTAAAATTTCTTTATTTCATTAAAAGATGAAGTTGACAAACAAGAATACATCGTCACGACTAGAATCAGAAACAGTAAAACAGCCCTAACAACGAGTTCTCAAACAAATTATATAAGGTAATACAACAAAGTCACACACATACCAAACAAACTACAGCCAACAAAGAGAACCTGAAGCACCAACACACAAACTAGCAAAACAACAAACAAAAACCTGTCGAGCACTACTTACTCTTCTCGATTGCACGTTTGCCTTTTCGGTTCTGATAATCTTTTAACAACTATGCCATCAACTTTAAGACAATTGACACCTTTACCCGCACGATTATCAAACGACTAGGATAAAACGTTTGACGCGGCATTACTGATACGTGTACCCGACGTCAACGGCAGAGGAATCAACCCTAGAAACCAATATTACCGAACGTCACCTTATCCAAAACCGACTTACTACTTCCTTCACGAACAACCACGTGATCTTCTTTGAATTTTTTTTTATCGCTTCTTCAAAATCAATGCTGTTCTCGTGATCTTGTAAACAAAACGAATTAGAGTCAATCATTTTAGCCTTAATCTTACTCTTTATCAACAAAACCTTTGACTTCCTTGGTCCTCGTCTTCGTAGAAGTACCCAAATCTGATGCCTTCGACTTTTCTTTACATTTAAGGAACCAAGCGCAGCAAAAATCTTCGAAAGATGAACTTGAACAAGCGCAAAACCTTCTACGTTACAGTTTGCCCGCCTCCTTTTTTTTGTTTATTCATTAAAGAACCATCTTCAAACCTCACAACCTTTGGCAATACATTCTTCGAGTTCGTAAACCCACCCTTTAAGCTTGAAGTCGAGCTGACAAATCCACTTTTCACAGGCTGGCTGTTGATTTTGCAATCACATTTGAACCCGAAACATCAGATCCAACAAAGGAATAGGAGATGACGTAATACTCGATTTTCCTTTCACATTCGCTTCGAAGTTACCAAATTGAATTACATTTTCAAATTCATCAATGTCCTCGCCATTAACAGATGACACAATAGTCGAGTTTTCTTTCACATTCGCTTCGACACTTCTAGCTTTATTAACCTTCTCCCTTACATCGACATATGAGAAGCGTAAACCAAGGATGTCGTAGCAAATTATTATTAACAAATATTATCATAGCCTATTGCGTTATGTGATGATGCCATATAGATGGTTAAAGAACTATCGATTCGGTGTCTATTAGCTAGTTTGATCATATTAGCTAGTTTCTAGTTTAGTTATTTTCAAGTGTCTGTTTGTTCTGCACAATGTAACATTGTTAGGCCGAAATTTACATCTAAAATTGTAATTCTATCCACCAATTTCCACAAAATATCAAATCAAGATCACATTATAAAACAAATCAAAGCTATGAATTTCGATAACAAAATCGTTACAACAACAACAACATTACTCAATCGCACCACCAAGGCAGGGTATGAGGAAAGTAAGATATATGAAAAAAGGAGAATACTTTTACAAGGACTTCTGGTAAACCCAACTGCATATATATGAAAAAAGATAAGTAGAAAAAATATAAAATAATTTAAATACATAAATGCAAAATAATTCAAATACAGCTGAATACACTTTCTTGTTCTATTATGGCATAAATATCTTGATCATCAATATAACTTATATCTATGTGATCATCAAATATAGCACCAGTGTAAATAGATTTATATAGGAGTACTATATACTTTGAATAAATAGATTGTATTGGTAACTTCAATCCTATATAATGAACATCAAGAGACATTTTCCATAACATCTAGACATTTTTAGTCTGTTATGAATGTAAATTACCTTAATGGTCTGTAGTGTTGGTTTGATTTGATGCCATTGACTTCATCTTCAAATATGCTTTCTCTGCCAACGCCATTCGTATTTGAAATGTTATCCACTCTCTTCTACACCTTTCCCTTACCTGATATGATAAAAAAGCTCAAAACTTTAGCAACACAACATGATCATTATATTACTTAAGATGTGCATTACTACACTTTATGAGATTTTGAAATGCAGACTAATGATAAAGAGTGTTTGAAATATACCGCTACCCGTGGTGGTTTTCCTTTCCGTGCAATGCCCTGAGAAGAAAAAGGAGGAAAAAAAAAAAAAAAAAACTAAAAGTGACTAAAGGTGACTAAAGGTGTACAGGTGGTAATTTTGACCCATTACACAAATAGCAAAAATCTTTAAACCTGGTTTCCAAGTGAAGGAAGTGTTTGATGAACGATCGGTTGAGCGTCTACTACTCCTATCTTTTCATGAGCGGGCTGTATCAAGTAATCAACTTGAGTACACATAAATACGAATCTCCAAATATACATTATACCCATATTCCTTCTTGAATCATAAAATTCAAGTGCAATTATATAACTGAAAGTGAAAATCTTACCTGTACGCACCTCCTAAGGGCAAAATCAAGGCCCCATCCATGAACCAAGTCGTTCTGCAGACAAAAAAAAGTGATATTGCTTAAAGTAAAAAAAAAGTGGTGGTAGAGGTGGCAAATTGGGTAATTCAAGTGATTTTGGGTAATGGATCAAAAAGGAAACTTTTTGTATGGGTTGAAATGGATTGGATGAAGTTGGATCAACCTGAAACATATTTTGTCCAAGATTTCCAAATTGTTATTTACCGTTATTGTCACATTACGACTTATTAAATACACTTTGGGCGACTTCTGATAGGCTCGACCCGTTTTCTTCTACTATTTTTTCTGGTTTTATCTGTTTGACACCTTAGAGATTAGACATAGCCCAAATACAATCTGCTAATAAGTTAATGGAACATAATTGCAATTTCAACTAGTTATATTACTAATATGCACACTGAGAACATATTATCAAGACTCATGTAAACCTGGATCATATGCCAAACACAGCGCCATGCATTCCGTGAGAATACAGGGGCCATTATCTCAACAAATCTGCATATTATAAACGCTTTGTAATAATTATTTACTTCTTTATCGACTATACAAGAATAAAGACTAAATTTGATGAATATATAAAAAATAATCATACGCTGCACATGGCGGCAAATGTGGGTCAAAACACCAACCTACTCTTTCCTTAGCTGACCTGCGAAGTAATTCCGTATAACAATAATCGATATAAGAATATAATATTGAGGCCTTATCTCATAGATAAGTTAAGCTATTTAAGGTTTATAGAATGATGTCTTACTTGTGCATATCGGTATTGTTTTGTTTCTTGGTCATTTGCCATGATAGTTGTCGACTATTTCCTAATAAACCTGGCTGCGAAATTTCTAATCCATGTTTCTTTATTACTTGAATGTACCTACATACCATAAGCTAAATCAGTTTATAGTAGCTACCTTTCAATACTGGGTTTCTGATAACCAGTAGTAAAGGTGGCAATATGGGCGGGTCATACGGGTCCGGTAATGTAGATCAAAACGGGCTGGATCTGGTTGACTTTATCCGAATTCATTCTTATAGAGTTGCTTAATTAAATATGATCACACACACGCATCCACTTTTGACCCATGTTTCTAATTTGCTATTTTTATTAATTCTAACCATTAAACTGTAGAAAATTTTGACAAAGCCCAGCCCGGCCCGTGCACAAGTAAAATGGGTTGAAAAGACACCTGTAACCCAAAATCAAAAAAAATTTAAAAAATATATACTTTTCAGCATCGAAGTCATCCAACCCTAGATCCTCATCCCAGATGAATATGTAATCATACGGTGCCACAATATCTGGATGCAGAAAACGTTTAGCATACCACCTGCACCCCAAGTTTTAGGAAGTTTGCATTAAGAAAAATTCATTCACATAATTTAAGCCTAAAAAAACATGTGTTCGGCTTTAAGAAACCATGTACGAACTTTACCATTTACTTTGTTTGGGAGCACTAACATGTATAGCCTTCTTTGACCATTCAAATTCATTCCATTCACTTGTTCGGCCATCGTAATGAAACAATAGAAGTGTGAAGTTGTCGGAAAACTGCAAACAGCTAGAATTAGATATGTTCATTGTGCACACATGAACTAATAGGAAATATAGAGGATAAGTACCCAACCTTCTTCACCGCTTTATCGATATTATCCTTTTGTTCATAACCGACCGTAAAGGCTACAAGATAATTTGGTTTCATGGTCAAGTCCTGCAAATTTCAACCAACTAACTAAATTTTTAACACAAACGAAACCAACATAATGTATATGCAGTATTTCAACTCTGAATAGTTCAACAAAGATTGCTTAACGGTTCATCATCATTTGTCATTCAGATGTCACAAACAAAGGCACTGAATGCCGACTGGTTCAGCATTTGATTAAGAGGCAATCAAACGCACTCTTATTTGAAAAAAAAATAGTTTCTTGATCCACAAGATACCTCACTAGGGGAACCCCACAAGCTACGGGTGTATAAATCCGACTCGGGTGCAATTAAATCCGGGGGTAGCCTTTCAGCCCCGCGAGGATTTTGTGGAGCCCATATCTGCATTAAAAGTAAACATAGTAGTTCTGCCTTCAATATAATTTAGTGCTTAGATACTCGAACAATGGTACGAAACGAAAATATCACCTTTGTACGTTTAGGTAGACCTGATGCCACGAGTTCGTTGTGTTGCATAGAAGACCAGATATTTAAGACGGATTGGGTTGGGAGGCCTGGGTACTTATCCTCAACATCACGCAGGCTGATCGAGGGAGACAAATTAGACTGCAGGTTTGTTTTGAGCATAATCAAATACACAAATCCTTGTCAACTTTCTCTTGTAATCATTTATATGAAAGTGAATATGGCAATTTCAACCCATTTTTTTAATAAACGGACCGATTTAGGTTACACTTTATGTCTAAGGGATTTGAAATGTAACGGTTCAAATGGGTCGAACATCAAGTTTCCGAGGCTGTCTGATCTTTTTCATGCAACTATACAAATCTCATATAACATTTTTTCGAAGTATCATTATTATTTTTATGAAGGTAAAATAACGTTTGTGATCACATTTACGAGTAGATACGTCGCACGTGTAGCCCGGCTGGTTAGTGAAAGGGTCCTTTAGCATTCCGAGTTATTTCAAAAAAATTTGCCTTTTTGTGCACACAAAAAAATGGCCCAGGTTTGAAACTCGTTCCTAAACAATGTTACCTTGCCGCCAGGTCAGCTCGATTTACCTATAACGTGTTGGGCATGGGACTGTCTGGCGTGGGCCACTCGGGTTACCGGAAAAAAACCTTTTGCAAAAGACTTTAGTTACATAAAAAAAGTTATAAAATTTCGGATAGAGTGTCTTGGTCAACTTGACCGGTCCCATACATAATGTACTTGGTTTGGACCAAATCCATTTTGACGTGTTATCCAAACCTAGTACTACTCTTGATCGCCCAAGTACGCTTAACTTCGAGGTCTTATGGATCCAGTGCGTTTGTGCTGGTATGATCATACTCGATATGTTATCCAAACCGCTCGCCCGTTGACCTAATCGGGTCCACCATAATCGGTTTCACATTAATAGGTTAGCATATTAGCACAACAAAGCAAAAGAAGATAGGCATACATGCCTGGTTAAATAATAGAAGTGTTGGAAATGATACCCCTAAAAAGAAACCAATGACAACACCAATATAAGTTGTTAAAATTAATCTCAATGTCTCATTTGATCTTCTCATCACCATGATCCAACCCTGAAGAAACAATTTTTATTATTATTATAATTATTAAGATTCACTCGAGAATTAGAAAAAATAAATATACGGAGTACTCGGTAATGATTTATTATGAATGGCAATTAGAGAACGAACACATACTTTACCCAGAAAATGCTGAATATGAATTTATGGAGAAAAGGGATCCAAAATTTGATTTTTTTTGGCTGATTCTTCATTGATCATTTGCAATAGCATACGTACATATTTCGTATATATATATGTATATGTATATATATATATATATATATATATATATATATATATATATATATATATATATATAGGGGCGGGATCAACGGGAAGTAAACAATCGGGGGGAAGTGGGGGAAGCAAAATTTTTTTTTTTTCCGTTTTTTTAAATTTTTTTTTTCCCGGCATCAAGATCACACGAAAATATGAACATTTAGAAGAGACACTTCGTGATGAATGTTATTATTTAGGCGGGAAAACGATCGACAAAAATAACATTCAAGATAATATTGTTCGTGAAGAATATGAACGTTTTTTTTCATGTTTTGTGAAGTAAAATTTAGCCCGATTTAGAGTTTAGGGTTTAGGGTTTAGGGTTTAGGGTCTGGTGTTTTGGGTTTATTCATAAACCCAAAACACCAAACCCTAAACTCTAAACCGTTCGTGTTAAAAACTCAATCTAAATCCTAAATCTAAACCCTAAACCCTAAATTTCTAAACCCTAATATCTAAACCCTATAAACCCTAACATCTAAACCCTAATATCTAAACCCCAATAGCTAAAACCTCAAAATACGCTCGAAAAACACGATAATTGTTATATATTACTTCTTCGAGCGTTTTCCCGCCAAAATAAAAACATTTATCACAAAGTGTCTCTACTAAATGTTCATATTTTCATCTCATCTATAATGTTCGTGAACAAAGTTTTTTCAAAAATCGAAAAAAAAAAGTTTTTGCTTCCCCCCGCTTCCCCCCGAATGGTTACTTCCCTCTTGATCCTACCACTATATATATATATATATATATATATATATATATATATATATATATATATATATATATATATATATATATATATATATATATATATATATACCTTCTTGTTTTTGTTTTCCTTCTCACATTCTCTTCAAATGTTCAGTAAATATTACTCCATAATTATTATTCTGACTAAAAAAATGAAATAATTATCGTTTGAATCTAACTCTAAAATAATCATAATCAATAATTTAATGGGAAAAAATAAGCCTTTAGGTTAGTTATTTGATTTTCTTTTAAAATATATATATTAGTCTATAACATGATATATAAAACTTATGATATATAAAACTTGATATAGGTTTAAAAGAAATGTAAATGAATGAACGCACAAACGTAGTTGAAATTGAAGATGGCACTCGCGAATCGTGAGCGCGGATCCAGAGATCCATCATCTATACCGACTGATCTTTTGTCAACTTGTTACTCTGCGAATATTCATTTGAAAGATTTATTTTTTAATAAATGTCCGTACCTGCAAATATCTGCGAGTCACGAATTTACCCACGAATCTTATATAATTCAATAATTTTATGAATTGAGAAAATTTTATCTTTTAAAATATAATTTTTTAATTTACACGAGCAAAATATTTGAGAAACCTCTTTAACGCTATGCATATGGATTAGATTTTCAAACTTGAAACTTACGAACAAATAATTAAATGAATAATATTTTAATTACCAGAAATTTTTAATATCAGTTGACAATTGAGGTATGGTCGACAAATAACTTCTTCGTGAATTGCAAGTTTTTGTTCATTTCTCAATATCTCTCGCTTTGTGCTAATTGAGATATGGTCGACATACTTTGTCGCTGAAATCAGCACTATTTTTTTTTTTTTTTTTTTTTTTACGAGGAACCCTCTAGCGACGAGCCATAATGGCTCCCCTCTAGTTGGTAAACCCCGGGTAAACGGCAAGCCAGGCCTCCACCACTATATTTTGCATCACACTTCAGCTTAGTTTTACAAGTTCCGTTCATTGTGAGGAGACTGTTGAGTTTTTGAACCTTTTTCCTGCAATACATCTCACTTTTCGAGTTTACAGTTTATTGTTTCCCTCATCTTGTATAGCATATAACTTAGTTTAGTTATAGGTTATATGGTTTGTCCTCAATAATTCGAGTCTGTTTGTGATGTGCTCTTCCTGTATTAGGATCGATGTGTTAATAGATCCTCTCCTTGTAATATATTCTTATAATTAATAAATTTTTGTTTGCCTTTAAAAAAAATTAATATCATTTGACAATTATATAGATAAATAACATGACATTAATAATATTTTTTTATTTACATGTACTATTTTATGCTAGTAATATCTTATCCAATTCCATGCAATGATAATTATAAATTTAATAATTGCATGTGTATAATAACATGCAAGTCTCGACAAGAGACAACAAAATGTGTGAGAGAGAAAAATCAAGAGAGAGAGAAAAATCAAGAGAGAGAAAGAGAAAAAGGTGAGGGAGAGTGGCAAGAGGTGAGGAGGAAAAAATCAAAGGGCACGAATAGGGTTAGGGATTTCTATAGCGGTAATTACAACGGGATCGACAACAAAAGGCGATTATTCTGAAACAATATCAAATCGTTCATGTTTTTCAATTTTCCAGAAGAATGGAAAGTTGAGGAATTAGGGAGGATGTTCAAGAACTTTGGTCAAGTAAGAGATGTCTATATGGTGCGAAAAAGATTAAAGAATGGGAAGAGATTTGCGTTTGTAAGATTCGGGAACATTGATGATGATGAAAGGATGTTGAAGAAGTTACGGGAAATCAGAATCGACGGTACTATGCTTAGGGTTTTTAAATCCAATGATCGAAAGGAGAAGGTGTGACGACCCGAAAAATTTTGACTAATTTTAAACCAAACTCTCGATACGATTTATTATTTTCGACACGATAAGCAAAGTCTGTAATGTTGAGTCTCAAAAATTTTGAACTATTTCATGAATTCATTTAACCTCGACCAAGTTTCGACGATTCACGAACAATTAATTGTAAATGTATGTGTAGATATATATATAATTATATGTATATATAATAACTGGAAATATTGATATACCATTTAATTGTTAGAATTAATAATGTAAAATAAAATAATATATAATAATTATTATTTAAAATATATCTATATATATATAAATAGAGTATAGTAAAAAATATATATTAAATGATTGTAATACTCGTTTAATGTTCCGATTGATATTAAGCAAACTAAATTCAAACTTATATGATTTTAAAATAAACGGTGATCCGAAAATGAGTTATATAAATTTTAGGCTTATTAAAAATGTATATAGGAACTATTTGTTAAGTTTTAACACTTTTTATATTTTACCCAGAATTGAGAGGGACAGTTGAATTATTATGCAGACAGAAGTTCTGTGGATTATTATTGAATTAGGTGGACATGATAATTGCCACCAATTGATGTGAATATTTTTCCCTGATTATTATTGCTTGGTAACCTAAGAATTAGAAACGGGTATGGCCCTAATTCATGCGAATCCTAAAGGTAGCTACCGAGTTTAACACCCCCACCAGAATGTTCACTAGACGGAAGGGCTAGTGGGCGTGGTGTTTAGTACTTCGAAGTTTATATATTATACAGACGAGAAGTTCTGTTTTTGGGGATATTATTGATGCGCATTATATGTTAAGGTCAGTTACCATGTTGAGCAATGAAATCAAATTGAATGTTATGTATCGAGAGAATGATTTTTATACACAGGTTATGTGTATTATTTTTGTGCACGAGATATGTGTACGGTTATTTAAAAATCGTGAGGCAACCTACGGGGGAGAAAAGGATACGAACCTACTCTGCTAAGCATTATGAAAAATAGTTTTGTACACGAGATAGGTGTACTGTATTTAAATCTTGTGGTCTATCAAAATGATGAATTTTATTGTTTATGATAAACCTATGAACTCACCAACCTTTTGGTTGACATTTTAAAGCATGTTTATTCTCGGGTATTAAAGAAATCTTCCGCTGTGCATTAGCTCATTTTAAGGATATTACTTGGAGTCATAGGCGGATCCAATGTATTAGGGAGGGGGCGCGCGCCCCCGGTGGATTTGAAATTTTCAGTGTAAAAATTTTGAATTTTTCGACTTTGCCCCCGGTGAATTATTTTTTTTGGCCCAAAACCTACATATTTTGCCCCAAAACCTTCAAATTTTACCCCAAAACCTTCATAATTTGCCCCAAAACTTCCATATTTTGCCAAAAAAAATTACTACGATTTTAAATTTTTTTATGCCCTCGGTGAAATAAAATCCTGGATCCGCCACTGCTTGGAGTCATTTATGGCATATTTCAAAAGACGTTGCATTCGAGTCGTTGAGTTCATCAAGATTATTATTAAGTCAATTATAGTTGGATGTATTATGAAATGGTATGCAAGCCGTCAACGTAAAGAAATTTTGTATTTTAAAAACGAATGTAATGTTTGTAAAATGTATCATATAGAGGTCAAATACCTCACGATGTAATCAACTATTGTTTCGTTTATAATTTATATGAACGGGTCCTTTCAGAAGGAACCACACCAAGACGATTCAAGTAACCAAGGCGGCAGACCTGATGTAGCTGCAAACACCAGGCAAGCCACACAATTAGCAGAACTCGTTTGGAGGGAGAAAGATGACCGGAACTTTAATGAAGGGCTGAAAAGAAATGAATGGCCTAATGTCAAGGACGCTAACCCCAATAACAGTCATGATCTTCGAGTGTCTAGCCAATTTTCGATCAATATGCAAAGGTGAAGGGTTACAAAACTTCGAATTAAAATACCTAGGGGGCCTCAACATGATGATTGTTCTTCAAGATAAAGCCAAAGTGGACTCGTTTATACATGAAGAGAACCATTGCCTCTCCAAATGGTTGGATAACATAAAGTATGGTGGAGATAGTCCATATCTTGTCTCATGTAGATTAACGTGGTTAGATATTATTGGAGTACCAATCAAACTCTGGAAGGAGAATACCTTTCGTAAAATTGCAGGTTGGTGGGGTCAAACACTAGATACTAATAATTGTTCATTTGAAGGTCATCAAAACCTAATTTTCGGGCGAGTTTTGATAAAATCTTGGGGCATTATTCCTATAGAGGAAACTGTTAATTTGAAATATGGTAGTAGCATCTTTTATGTAAAGGTCAGAAAAGATTTTGATGACTTCATTCAAATTGATATGGAGAGTGATAGAGAAAGTGACTGGAAAGATGATAAGGAGGATCAAGACGATGAAGAAGAAGAAGGAGAGATTAGGTCTTATTACTCCTTATCAGACGATGAAGACGATGCTAAACAGCAGATTCGGGCACGAAAATCGGTAGGGATGAATATGTCAGGCCAAAAGCTACCGGAAAACATAATGGAAAGATGAAGCATCAATTTTCGTTGCAGATGGTATGGGAAAGAGAAAGATCAATAATGATGAGGTCTTGGGGAATCGAACAGATGAAGGAACATAATCGAATTCCAATGAGGGTGTCACAGCATGTGTGCTGGATGATTTGGGAAATCGAACAGACGAAGGAGTAGGGTCAAGCCTCCAAACACTGGTCCCTTTATACCCTAATTCAGATGGGTTTAATGAGGGGGGTATTGAGGAGCCTAACAAGTTAAATGAGTCCAACATTAATGGATGTAATTCTGATAAGCCCAGCAAGTTAAATGGGCCTAATTTTAACGAACCCAATGATAATAATTATAATTACAACAGTAATTTAAACGGGCCTGCAAACGTGGAAAGGATTGGCCTAGTGGATTCAGGCCAGAAAACTCCTTTAATAATGGGCTGAATGAGAAATGTGTGGATGATATAGTCCAAGGGAAATTAAAAGGAACCGAGGTTAGAAGCGAGATTCCCAGCGATTGCAAATCAATTCCTGACACAATAGGGTCGACTTCCAATTCTTTGAAAGATGATACGATGGAATCAAAATCAATCAATGATAATACTTTGCGTGTAAGTGTGAACTCGATCAAAAGCAAAAAAGGAAAAAAGAAAGCACAGAGGGTAGACACAAGTGATGATGATAAAGGGTATACTGACAGAGACAATTTTGTAGGAGTCAGGGAGGATGGAATTAATATCAAAGTTCTGAGAAGAAGTAATCAAATGTCAATGGGAAATCTTCGATATTTGGGAATTGGCGCGCCTCCTTGATGATTATGAGAGCCAAGTGTTTAGCCCGATCTCAACACAAAGACGACAAGAAAAAGAAGACCGATTCCCAAGTATCTTCGAAGAATGGTAAAAACGGTAAGGCAAAGTCTAAATCCACGAGGTTAAAACAATCACGAACGTTGAATTTGGAAGGTTGTGGGATGAATTCCCAAAAACTCGGAAAGAAGTGTGGATCTTGGAGAATTTGCTAATCGCATCGGTTTAGTGTGGGACGAACACCATCAGGTCTAAGTCTCTGCTTTCGTTACTCTCGTTTCTTATTTTTTAAAATGAAGATTATTTGTCTTAATATTTGGGGTTTTGGGTCAGGTAGGTTTAGTAAAATAGGGGATTGTAGGAAACTTCTTTTTTGTGAAAACCCTTGTATTGTCGATTTGCAAGAAACTAGATTAAATAACGTAGATAAGAATTGAGTTAGTCTAGTTTGGGGGTCCCATGAGTTTGATTTTATTCAAAAAGAGAAGAATGGTAATTCGGGAGGGTTTCTAATTATTTGGGATAAAAATGAGTTTGTGGTGGAACAAACCTTTTTTAGTGAGTTCTTTATTGCTATTGCGGGTAGATGGAAAGGGCGCAATGAACTTACTTTTATTGTAAATATATATGATCCACACAATGATGCTAATAAATTGATTATGTGGTCGAGTCTTGATTCTTTCTTAGGTGTACATGACGCGGCATGGGTTCTTTGTGGCGATTTTAATGAGGTTAGAGACCAAAGTGAAAGGAAAAATTGTGAATTTGTTGAAAGATGGGCTAAATGGTTCAATGAATTCATAGAAAAGAATCAACTCATAGATGTTCCGTTAGGTGGCAAGAAATTCACTCGAATTTGTGATAACGGGTTGAAGTTTAGCAAGTTGGATAGATTTCTCGTCTCCGAAAGCTTTCATAACACTTGGGGAAATGTTTTGGCTCTAGCTCTTGAAAGAAAGCTATCAGACCATTGTCCTCTAGTCCTAAGAGATAGAGAAATAGATTTCGGACCGAAGCCAACAAAATTTTTTGATGAATGGTTAGAAGGTGAGGATTCAAAAAAGGTAGTGGAGGAAGCATGGAATATTAAAGTTGATGGGAATAGGCTTGATTGTGTATTTTGTAATAAACTTAAGAATGTCAAACAAGCATTGAAAGATTGGAGTAGAACTACTTTTGGGAGTATCGATTACGAAATAGAAGAACTCAAAAAGAAAGCTTGTGAATGGGAGATGATAGCGGAGAGTCGGGTTCTAAGTGATGAGGATAGGAAGAGTTGAATTGAGGCTAGAAAACAATGGTTGGAAAAGGACAAGGTTAAGGTGAACATGGCTAGACAAAAATCGAGGGTCAAATGAATTCAAGATGGGGACAAAAACACCAAATATTTCCATGCGGTTTTTAAAAGAAGACACTCAAAAAGAAACATTCGAGGCTTAAGCATAAATAGGAATTGGTGTGAAGATCCCTTTGAGATAAAGCAAGCTATTCACGATCATTTTAAGGCACAATACGAGAAAAGAAATGTGAATAAAATGCGTCTTGCTAACAACCCGTATGTGGGTAGGGTTCATAACCAACACGTCGTGACTAATACTACTGGATTCGTCTTTAATGTTTCTGTCCCGAACGCTTCTGCTGCTACAGCAGCCCCTGCTGCCACTGCAGCTACGGCTGGTCCCAATGTTGCTGTTCCAGACCCTTTCGAAGACACAGCAGCACGCGTGCATATCAGTAACCCTTCGGTTCAGGTACTCAATATCATTACGCATATTATTGATGTTCAGGCTGCTGAGATTGAGAGTAGATTCACGGAAAAAGAAATTCTAGAAGCAATTAAAGAATGTGATTGTTTAAAAGCGCCTGGCCCTGATGGTTTCAAATTTAAGTTCTTCAACTTACACCGGGAAATGATCAAAAGCGATCTTATGAAGGCATTAGATTGGTTCTAGGAAAATTGTGATATCTCCAAAGGTTGTAACGCTTCTTTCATTACTCTAGTCCCAAAGAATAATGATCCATTGGGACTTAACGAGTATCGACCCATAAGCCTAATAGGTTGTTATTACAAGATTCTAGCAAAAGTGCTCTCCATTCGTATCAGGAAAGTCTTGCCTTCGGTTATTGGTTTCGAGCAAAGTGCATACCTTAAAGGTAGATACATTCTTGACGGATCACTAATTGCAAATGAGGCCATTGATTATTTAAAGCGACAAAAGAAGAAAAGCCTCATCTTCAAAGTTGATTTCGAGAAAGCATTTGATAGCTTGAATTGGGATTTCTTGTTGGATATGATGAATAGAATGAGGTTTGGAACTAGATGGAGAAAGTGGATTCACGCATGTCTCAAATCGGCATCAATCTCGATTTTGGTTAATGGTTCACCTACCAACGAATTTCTTATCGAGAGACGGGTTCACCAAGGAGACCTGTTATCACCTTTCCTTTTTCTTATTGCGGCAGAGGGTGTGAATCTTATAGTTAAAAGAGCTTGTGGTGAAGGTCTTTTTAAAGGTGTTGAAGTAGGGAAAGTTAAAGTAAACTTATCTCACCTACAATTCGCGGATGATACGATTTTTTTTTTGGGATTGGCAAAGCCAAAACTTTTGTAACCTCATGAAAATTCTTAAATGTTTTGAGAATTTATCGGGACTCAAAATCAACTTTCATAAAAGCGTGTTGTACGGGTTGGGTGTTGCTAGTGGTGATATTGAAGGTTTAGCTTCTTGAGTTGGATGTAAGGTAGGTGAACTCCCGTTTATGTATCTTGGTCTTCCAGTTGGTAAAAATATGAGCAAGGAGCAAAGTTGGAAACCCGTGATTGTCAAATTCAACTCGAAGCTCATGAATTGGAAAGCTAGATCGATTTCTTATGGTGGAAGATTAACGCTTGTTAAGTCGGTTCTTTGTAGCTTACCGCTTTATTATTTCTCCCTATTTCGTGCCCCTATGAGTATTACAAAAAATTTGGAGAGCATCAAGAGAAACTTTTTTTGGGGCGGGACGGGTGAGTGTTCCAAATTGTCTTGGGTTAAATGGGATGAATGTTTTTTACCTTATGAATTTGGGGTCTCAATATTGGGTCTTTTAGGGGAAAAAATCTCGCTCTTTTGGGAAAGTGGTTTTGGCGGGCAAAAATCGAGCTGAATGCACTTTGGGTCTCAGTTATTAAGAGTATTTATGGTTCTAACGGACTAATTTCTCCTACGTGTCTTTCCGGATCGTTAGGGGTGAGTAGTGTATGGTCCAATATTTTACGTGCAGGTACCATGATCGAGAAGATGGACACAAATTTCAATTCCTCATTCTTAAAGAAAATCGGTGACGGAGCGGACATGAACTTTTGGGATGATTTATGGCTTTGCGGCACACCATTAAAGCAAAAGTTTACGCGGTTATTTCATTTGGATGAAGATTCGAATGCAAAAGTACGAGACCGAGTAACTTGGAACGAACATTCTATTGTTTGTAATTTTAGGTGGAAATGAGATATCTCGGGTAGAGCCATCAATGATCTTGATTCTCTTAATGCACTACTAAACGCTTATGTGAAGCAAGATAAGGCTAAGGATTCGTGGTTTTGGGACCTATCGGGTAATGGATTATTTACTACAAAGAAGTTAGCAAGCATTATAGACGAAAAAATCCTCAACTATGGGTTATTTGTACACAATGAAACTTTCTTGAAGAATAACTTGGTTCCTTCAAAAGTCGCGATCTTCATATGGAGAGCACTAAAAAGGCGGATCCCGGTACGTACCGAACTTGATAAAAGAGGTATAGACTTGGATTCCGTTAGGTGCCCTCTATGTGATGATGATGTGGAATCTATTGAGCATTCGTTAATATTTTATCGTTATGCTATGGATATTTGGGTTCGTGTTTATAAATGGTGGAGTTTAGGGTCGGTTACAAACTTGAGCATTTAAGGAATCGTTTAGAGGCAATTGCAACCGATCTCTATCCCCGCTTTGGTCGAGTATTTGGCAAGCAATCGAGTGGACGTGCGGTTATTTGATATGGAAGAATTGTAACCAAAAGGTGTTCTCTAACTCTTCTTGGTGCGGTCCTTCGGGCTTAATGGAAATTCAACTCAAATCATTTGAGTGGATCTCTAATCGTTTGAAGAAGCATAGATTGGATTGGCCAGGTTGGATCTCGAATCCATGGTCTTGTTTTGCGTAATGTAATGGTTTAGTAGTTGCTACCTCTGCAACTTTAGTGCTCTATCATTTTTGTTATTCTCGTATGTAATTGTAGTCTTCGGCTCTGTTTGTTTGTACGGGTTTCCCCCCTTAGTGGGCTCGTGTTAATATATTCTTGCTTTTTGAAAAAAAAATAAAAAATAACATGTAACTATGTAAGTTAAATTAGTTTTGTTATTACCGGATTAGATTTTTTTCACAATAGATATAGATATCGTATATCCGTGACCCATTAGCGGATACACATTTTACCCATACCCGTTACTGTATTTCACATCGCCCATCACCTATCGGATACTCTTGGGTCACATATTTTTTTCTACCATTATTATCCCTATTTGAAATCTATCTATACATTATATAAAGCGCGTGCAATAAATCCTACGTGTTACTACTAGATTCAATTATGCCACATGTAATTACCTCATTTAATTATGCCACGTGTAACCACCATATTTTTCTCTAGAATAAACTTACCATATTTTCTTTACACCATATATTTCTTTAGAATAATCTTACCATATTTTTCTCTAGGGATAATGGCACCAAAATGCATTGAACTTTCATCAAAATCCTATTGTATGCATTCAACTTTCAAAAGTCCTATTGTATGCATTCAACTTTATATTTTATCCTATTACATGCATTGAACCTGTTATAACAGGTTACCTTCTAGGTCACCTTCTAAATATTTACATCTTTAGTCCATCATATTTGTAAATTCTAATTTCATTAGTCCTTTTGTTAAACAAAACATTTATATCTTTATGGAACTGATTCTGAAAGTTTATAACAAACACCAAACAAACAAAATCATTAATGTATGTATCGGTGTGTATCTGAAAGTGCATTTGAAATGTTTTTGTCTCTTTTTTTGTTTTGTTTTGTTTATCAATAATAGTATTTGCATTGTTTATCATCAGTATTGTTTACACCAAATTAAGTACCTGCAAATTAGACAAGGTTCCATCGATATCATATCTGCACAATGTTGTACGCAGGGCTCGAAGCATTGGAGCACAACAAAACTCTAGTGAACTAGTTCGTGCAATTTCCTATAGCTTTATCAACTGTCTTGTCTTCCCAGATCAGTATGACATTCGTGTTCCAGTTTTTGCGGACTGAACTAAAAGAAAAAATAAAGAGAGCCCAAGGATCCAGCAAAGTGACATCAATACTTAATTAGTATTTATTTTACACCAATTTGTTGGGTGAAATTTTAATCGGTAGTCTTCTATTTATGAACAATGGCATCACTATTACTATTCTACATCATTTTTTCCCCTCTTAATCTAGTTGAATTGAAAGTATCATCATTTATAGTAAAACATAGAACTCAGCTTCATATAATCTTAATCTATCTCAACATCTCTTATAACCTTTCATTGCAGCCCACACCACCAACAATAACATCTTTCTTTATTGTCACAATGAGCCATCGCTCGTTCTGTAATCTCAACAAGCATAGCAAATAGCGTTTCCTGGAAAAACCTTGACAATAATTCGGTTATAAGTTGAGAAACAAAAAAAAACATTGAGTAGAGGTGGAAATTTCAACCCATTTTACTCATACAACCTACTGTGGCTATAAAATTTTGTGATTAAAATTCTAAAAAATTATGATCAGCGAAATACAACAATTTCAGGTCAAGAGCATATCAACTGAGAATTAACAAACACAAATATTCGTGTACTTTTATATATTGTGAGAACACTTCTAAAGACAAATTATACGAATGATCATAATTATGAAGTTAGATTATATGAATTCACAAATTTAAAAAGATGACATTTTTACATATCAAATACACACCGATACATATATTAATGATTTTGTTTGTTTGGTGTTTGTTATAAACTTTCAGAACCAGTTCCATAAAGATATAAATGTTTTGTTTAACAAAAGGACTAATGAAATTAGAATTTACAAATATGAAGGACTAAAGATGTAAATATTTTAGAAGGTGACCTAGAAGGTAACCTGTTATAACAGGTTGAATGCATACAATAGGAGAAAATATAAAGTTGAATGTATACAATAGGACTTTTGAAAGTTGAATGCATACAATAGGATTTTGATGAAAGTTCAATGCATTTTGGTGCCATTATCCCTTTTCTCTATAACAAACTTACCATATTTTTCTCTAGAATAAACTTACCATATTTTTTCTATTGAATAAACTTACCATATTTGTTTTAATAGTTTAATTTTAATTTTATTTTATTATGAAAATAATTGTATTATTAATAACACGAAAATATAGCTCAATATCTATTATTTCAGGGTATTTTCAACTCTGGTTAATATATATCCTTTTATTTCTGTAGCTATCACCACCAGGCCATATTATTATCCATGTTAGAAATATGATTTTATATATAATTTAATGACCATTTAAATAATACAAAATATAAAAAATGATAACATGTACTCGGTTGTGAAAAGGAGTATATCTAAAAATTTGCACATCATATGATTAAATAGTTTATATTTATTATTCCTACCTAACTAAATAATTACTTGGTAAATCTTTAAATGATCTCTCTTGTAAAACATTTGTATCAAGATTAGTATTATTATGTAAATATAACTCAATTAGTATGTTCATTTAACTTAAATGATGCAATTTAGTTTTTATTAAAGCGATTTATTTCTAAACAAAAAAAACTCGAGAAAGTAAAAATCAAACATCGTCATGTGTTGCTAAATTTATTGTTTTATGACTTTATGTATCATGTTATACTTATCAATATCAATTTCAATATCAATATTCTCAACTAACCTAATACGTCTCCTTCAATAAATCTAAGTCAATCGCAAGAATACATAACAAATCCTTAAATCATGGGCTCATAAAATGATTGTTTCTTATAATTGATAATTTCTTTAGTTTTTACGTTTTCGTGCAACGCACGAACACACAAAACTATAGATCAACCGCAAGAATATATAACATATTCTCAAATCATGGGCTCATAAAATGATTATTTCATGTAACTGATAAAATCCTTAGTTTTTATATTTTCGTGCAACGCACGGGCTCATAAAACTAGTATAAGAATATTATAAGTAGTCATACAAATTAAAATTTTATAAATGGACACGTAAATTTTAACATATAAAGCCTATATAATCTTGTTTCTTTTCTTTGTTGCTCTAGCGTCTTGCTAGTAGTCTAATAAAATTTGTCATTCCAAAAAAAAATTAATACATAATTTTATTGTAATTTCAAAGGCAAAATAAAACATGTAATTATTGAGCTAAGTCATATAAAACAAAGTTATCATTCCTTTACAAGAACAAAATAAATTAAATTTATACATTATATAAAATAAGGTTTTAAATTACTTACGTGACAGCCTTAATTAGTATCTATTTTAAAAGTTGATGACGTATCAATTTATCAGGAAAAAATAAATTTTAATTACTTATATTTAGATATATTTACATTACTATTTATCAATTACTTATATACTTATATTTAGAAGGTTTTAAATATATTTACATTACTATTTACTTATATTTGGAAGGTTTTAAATATATTTATTACGTTATATAAAATAAAGGTGCCCTACCTTTTAATTATCTCGGTTTACCAGTCGGCAAACTGTATGTCCTCCATCAAAGCGTGGGATGATGTGGTTAATCGCTTCAACACAAAATTAAACTCATTGATATTTTATATCTTACATACGTTTATCTTAACAATATTGTTCATATTTTAGCCATTTTGGATACAATTTGAGGGTTTTTATAAAGAAATGAGTTTGAGAGCTGAAAAGAGGTTAAAGTTGGTTATTGAAGCGTTTTGAGATACATTTTACATTGGTTTATCAAGAGTACCAGTTTTATTCAGTTGGGTCAAGTGTGATGAAGGAATATGAGTTTAAAAGTCATAATTTCAGCAGTTCATAATGAGATTTTGGCCATTAGCGATTGTGAGAATATATACACTACAAGTTTCGCGATCGCGACTTTTGCATCGAGGGTGAATTACAGCCGCGACGTAAGCATTCGCGAACGCGTGTTTCCAGTTTTGAAGAGTTCGCAATCACAAGAATTTGCAAGGAGAATTCTCGCGATCGCGAGAAAGGGCCTGCCGGGTCAGTTTTGTTTAAAACCTAATTTTTAATAGGGAAGCTATCACTTTTTACTTTGGCTGTTTTTTGAAGAGAAATGTGCGAAAATTAGGTGATTTTGGAGAACTCCATCTTTATCTAAACAACTCAATCATTCCATCAACAAGGATCAATCCGTCTATCATTCAAGATTACTTATTCATCTAGGTTGATTTCTTTGTCAATACAATGAATTCTTTCTATTATTTATTTGTGATTTTGCGTTTAGCCATGATTGTTGGCTAAGTTTTTAATGTTCATCTAGATTAATAACCGAGGTTTTTGGATGTTATATTTATGATTAATGAATTTATGCATGTTTAATTTAATAGTTTGAATAAAAGATCGAATTTTGTTAATGTTTAATCTTATGAGCTTGATTTATTAGTGTCTTTGTTTAATAAAGAGAACTCTTGTTAGTTTAATACACTAGTTTACAATTAATTTATCTTAATTGATTGTATGCTAAACCGGACCAAGGGGGTAGATTAAGTTCAAACGGTTACACTAAACAAGATTGAATTGTGTATAGCGAACGCAAAGGCAATTGTTATTCAAGTCTTTGATTTAGATAATTAACTAGTCACGAACAAAAAGTTCTAAGTGAACGGGAACCCTCCACTTAGTTGTAACATCCCGCCTTTTTCCGTTTACCTTCCGTTTAATTATTTTAAAGTCCGTTATATAATTATAATGTAGTGACCCGAACTTTTCCATGTTTATATATATTAATTGAGATTGATATTTACATGATTAAATGTTTCCAACATGTTAAGCAATCAAACTTGTTAAGACTTGATTAATTGAAATATGTTTCATATAGACAATTGACCACCCAAGTTGACCGGCGATTCACGAATGTTAAAACTTGTAAAAACGACATGACGATATATATATGGATATACATATGGTTAACATGAGATTATGATAAGTAAGTATCTCCATAAGTATATTAACAATGAGTTATATACATATAAACAAGACTACTAACTTAAGGATTTCGAAACGAGACATATATGTAACGATTATCGTTGTAACGACATTTAAATGTATATATATATATCATATTAAGATATATTAATATATCATAATATCATGATAATATAATAATTTAACATCTCATTAGATATAATAAACAATGGGTTAACAACATTAATTGAGATCGTTAACTTAAAGGTTTCAAAACAACACTTACATGTAACGACTAACGATGACTTAACGACTCAGTTAAAATGTATATACATGTAGTGTATTTAGATGTATTAAAATACTTTTGGAAGACTTCAAGACATATATCAAAACACTCATACTTAACAAAAATGGTTACAGTTACTTTTTCATTCTTTTCTTTCATCAAGAATTCTAGTCGTATTCTTACCCGTATTATACACAGCTTCAAAACGTACTTACTATGAGTATATACCAATAGGAACTAGCATGGGATTCCACTCTTGATTATGTCATGTATGACTAATCAATTTTAACTTCTACCATGAGCTAGTCAACTAACTAGAACTCCTTTTAACCCCACTCACCACTCACCAATTACCACTCATCATTTACTCCATTTTACTTCCAATTCTCTTTCTAATTCTCTCTCAACACACACACACTATTATGAACGTATTTTTCCAGTAGTTAATCATCATCTTCATCAAAAATCACTTCAAGAATCAAGCTATAATCATCATAGGAAGAACACTTCAAGAACACTTCAAAAATCCCTTCAAGTTTACTAATTTACTTCCAAGCTTTCTAATCCATTTCAAGTAATCATCTAAGATCAAGAAACCTTTGTTATATACAGTAGTTTATCTTTCTTATTCAAGGTAATATTCATATTCAAACTTTGATTCAATTTCTATAACTATAAACTATCTTAATTCGAGTAAAAATCTTACTTGAACTTGTTTTTGTGTCATGATCCTACTTCAAGAACTTTCAAGCCATCCAAGATCCTTTGAAGCTAGATCATTTCTTGTCACTTCCAGTAGGTTTACCTACAAAACTTGAGGTAGTAATGATGTTCATAACATCATTCGATTCATATATATAAAACTATCTTATTCGAAGGTTTAAACTCGTAATCACTAGAACATAGTTTAGTTAATTCTAAACTTGTTCGCAAACAAAAGTTAATCCTTCTAACTTGACTCTTAAAATTAACTACACACATGTTCTATATCTATATGATATGCTAACTTAATTATTTAAAACCTGGAAACACGAAAAACACCGTAAAACCGGATTTACGCCGTCGTAGTAACACCGCGGGCTGTTTTGGGTTAGTTAATTAAAAACTATGATAAACTTTGATTTAAAAGTTGTTATTCTAAGAAAATGATTTTTATTATGAACATGAAACTATATCTAAAAATTATGGTTAAACTCAAAGTGGAAGTATGTTTTCTAAAATGGTCATCTAGACGTCGTTCTTTCGACTGAAATGACTACCTTTACAAAAACGACTTGTAACTTATTTTTCTGACTATAAACCTATAATTTTCCTGTTTAGATTCATAAAATAGAGTTCAATATGAAACCATTGCAATTTGATTCACTCAAAACGGATTTAAAATGAAGAAGTTATGGGTAAAACAAGATTGGATAATTTTTCTCATTTTAGCTACGTGAAAATTGGTAACAAATCTATTCCAACCATAACTTAATCAACTTGTATTGTATATTATGTAATCTTGAGATACCATAGACACGTATACAATGTTTCAACCTATCATGTCGACACATCTATATATATTTCGGAACAACCATAGACACTCTATATGTGAATGTTGGAGTTAGCTATACAGGGTTGAGGTTGATTCCAAAATATATATAGTTTGAGTTGTGATCAATACTGAGATACGTATACACTGGGTCGTGGATTGATTCAAGATAATATTTATCAATTTATTTCTGTACATCTAACTGTGGACAACTAGTTGTAGGTTACTAACGAGGACAGCTGACTTAATAAACTTAAAACATCAAAATATATTAAAAGTGTTGTAAATATATTTTAAACATACTTTGATATATATGTATATATTGTTATATGTTCGTGAATCAACCAGTGGCCAAGTCTTACTTCCCGACGAAGTAAAAATCTGTGAAAGTGAGTTATAGTCCCACTTTTAAAATCTAATATTTTTGGGATGAGAATACATGCAGGTTTTATAAATGATTTACAAAATAGACACAAGTACGTGAAACTACATTTTATGGTTGAATTATCGAAATCGAATATGCCCCTTTTTATTAAGTCTGGTAATCTAAGAATTAGGGAACAGACACCCTAATTGACGCGAATCCTAAAGATAGATCTATTGGGCCTAACAAACCCCATCCAAAGTACCGGATGCTTTAGTACTTCGAAATTTATATCATATCCGAAGGGTGTCCCGGAATGATGGGGATATTCTTATATATGCATCTTGTTAATGTCGGTTACCAGGTGTTCACCATATGAATGATTTTTATCTCTATGTATGGGATGTGTATTGAAATATAAAATCTTGTGGTCTATTGTTACGATTTGATACATATAGGTTAAACCTATAACTCACCAACATTTTTGTTGACTTTTAAAGCATGTTTATTCTCAGGTGAATACTAAGAGCTTCCGCTGTTGCATACTAAAATAAGGACAAGATTTGGAGTCCATGTTTGTATGATATTGTGTAAAAACTGCATTCAAGAAACTGATTTCGATGTAACATATTTGTATTGTAAACCATTATGTAATGGTCGTGTGTAAACAGGATATTTTAGATTATCATTATTTGATAATCTACGTAAAGCTTTTAAACCTTTATTTATGAAATAAAGGTTATGATTTGTTTTAAAAATGAATGCAGTCTTTGAAAAACGTCTCATATAGAGGTCAAAACCTCGCAACTAAATCAATTAATATGGAACGTTTTTAATCAATAAGAACGGGACATTTCAGTTGGTATCAGAGCGTTGGTCTTAGAGAACCAGAAAATTTGCATTAATGTGTCTTATCGAGTTTGTTAGGATGCATTAGTGAGTCTCGACTTCGACCGTGTTTTCTTTAAAAATGATTGCTTAACATTTTTGTTGGAAACTATATATTTTTAACATATGAATATTATGTGATATATTAATCTCTTAACGTGTTTGATATTATGTGATAGATGTCTACCTCTAGAACAAGTCTCATTGACTCACCTAATAATAATGAAGAGTCAAATGTAAATTGGAATGATTCGTGGACTGATTCACAAGTTCCCGAAGAGGAACCGGAAGAAGAGTCGGAACCGGAAGAAGAATCGGAACCGGAAGAAGAATCGGAACCGGAAGAAGAAATAGAACCGGTGGGGGAAATAATAAAACGGTTAAGTAAAAGAGAATCCTCAACCAACCGACCAAGGTTAATTATGGTCAATGGTGTTTCCGCCAAGGAAGCAAAATATTGGGAGGATTACCAATTCTCCGATGAATAGGATTCCGACGAGAATTCCGATGATGTTATAGAAATTACCCCAACTGAATTTAAAAAGGCAAAAGAAAATAATAAGGGAAGGGCATAAAAATAGAGAAATCTAATTCCAACCCCGATGAACTTTATATGTATCGTCAACCCCCGAAGTCCTTAAGTTGTAACAATGACCCGGGAACCTCTAAACCACCAGGTTTTTCTAAACCAATGTGGACAACGACGGATCGTATTAGGGGAACATCATATATCCCTAGAAACTTGGCAAAACGAACCAAAACTGAACAAGAAGAAACGATCGAGTCGGAATAAGATAGTTGTATTCGTGTGGTGTAATATATGTAATATAGTGTGCTTATGCTTTATGATATATGTAAAAATTGCTTGTATTAATAAGTATTTTTTTTATGAATCTAACTCTTGTCTATTTTACAGTATAAAAACACAAAATGGATAGACAACCCCATATTTTAAGAGACCTACCCGGAGACATGATTGATGAAATCTTGTCTAGAGTCGGTCAGAATTCCTCGGCACAACTATTTAAGGCGAGATCAGTTTGTAAGACATTCGAAGAACGTTCCAAGAATGCCTTGGTTTATAAAAGGCTTTCGTTCGAAAGATGGGGGATATCACATTGGGAAATCCATAAGTTACGATGTGTTTACTTTGATGCATATATTGCGGGGAACCCAAATACTATTTTACGCAACGGGTTAAGAAATTATTTTGACTCAGTATATCCGAATATAGGACTTCGTGATTTATAAAAAGCGGCTAACATGCAACATAAAGAAGCATGTTATGCTTACGGGTTAGTAATGTTCGCTTCTCACCAAAGTGAGAACAAGAACATCGGGTTACAACTATTAAACAAAACGTTCCCACAAGTGACGGAGTCGGTAATTGGGGTAAGAAATGAGGTTTTTAGGTTATTACGAGACTGTTGGTCATTACGTAACCCTCGTCCCTTTGACGACGTTACAACACGCTGTCTTATCAATGGCCATAACGGTTATGTTCCACAAGACCAAGGATGGGAAGTAGTCCTAGTAAAACCAGAATGCATGACTTGTTTCTGGACGTATGAATTACGTGTCTTTATTGCCTTTGCTGAACAACTTGTGTACTAGCTAGAATTATCTTCACAACTATCTTGTATCAAAGTTATTGTGTGCTATATTTCATGCTTTATGTAAAATAAGCGGTATTGTAAGTTTGTAAAATATTGTATAAAAGTTTGAACGCGAAATATTATTACAATCAGTTTTTCATATAGAATTGTAGTAGTTGAATTGTATATTAGCTACTAAGTATGAACTTAACGGGTAGGTACTACCCGAATTTAAACTTATAAAACGCTAATATGAAGAAAAAGCTTTTATAAATGAGTTCATATTATGCTACGAAATACTATTAACTACTCTTAATATTCTGTATGATTAACTTGTTCCATTTGACTATTTTCAAGGAAATGGCACCGACTACTCGACACACCGTGAATATGAATGAAGAGGAATTTCGTACTTTTCTAGCTTCAAACATAGCCGCAGTACAGGCTGCGCTACATACCAACAATAACCTTGGATCTGGCAGTACAGGAAATCGTGTAGGATGCACCTACAAAGAATTCACTGCCTGCAAACTTTTGGAATTTGATGGAACCGAAGGACCGATCGGATTGAAACGGTGGACCGAGAAGGTCGAATCAGTGTTTGCCATAAGTAAGTGTACTGAAGAGGACAAAGTGAAGTACGCTACGCATACCTTCACAGGTTCTGCGTTAACATGGTGGAATACCTATCTAGAGCAAGTGGGACAAGATGATGCGTACGCACTACCGTGGTCAGCATTCAAGCACTTGATGAACGAGAAGTACCGTCCCAGAACCGAGGTCAATAAGCTCAAGACAGAACTTAGAGGGTTACGAACCCAAGGATTTGATATTACCACGTACGAAAGACGATTCACAGAATTGTGCCTATTGTGTCCGGGAGCATTCGAAGATGAGGAAGAGAAGATCCACGCGTTTGTGAAAGGATTACCGGAAAGAATCCAAGAAGATATAAGTTCACATGAGCCCGCCTCCATACAACAGGCATGTAGAATGGCTCACAAAATAGTGAACCAGATTGAAGAAAGAATTAGAGAACAGACTGCTAAAGAGGCCAATGTGAAGCAAGTCAAAAGAAAGTGGGAGGAAAACGGTGATAAGAATCACCAATACAACAACAACAGCAATTACAACAATAATCGCAACAATTATCCCAACAATCGCAACATCAATCGCAACTACAACAAACGGCCCAACAACAACAACAATAACAACAACAACAGTAACTACAACAATCATCCCACAAACAATAATAACCAACAACAACAACAATCAGAAGCAGCTATGCCAAAGGTGTGAAAAGTATCACTCGGGGTTCTGCACCAAATTTTGCAACAAGTGTAAAAGAAATGGTCATAGCGCGGTGAAGTGTGAGGTCTACGGACCAGGGGTTAATAGAACGAAAGGAACAAATGGTGTCGGAATGAGTAATGGCGGAGCAAGTAGTGTCGGAGCAAGTTATGCCAATGTAGTTTGTTATAAATATGGAAAACCGGGCCACATTATTAGAAATTGCCCGAACCAGGAGGACACGAATGGACAAGGCCACGGAAGAGTTTTCAATATTAATGCGGCAGAGGCACAGGAAGACCCGGAGCTTATTACGGGTACGTTTCTTATTGACAATAAATCTGCTTACGTTTTATTTGATTCGGGTGCGGATAGAAGCTATATGAGTAGAGATTTTTTTGCTAAATTAAGTTGTCCATTGACGCCTTTGGATAGTAAATTTTTACTCGAATTAGCAAATGGTAAATTAATTTCAGCAGATAATATATGTCGGAATCGAGAAATTAAACTGGTTAGCGAAACATTTAAGATTGATTTGATACCAGTAGAGTTAGGGAGTTTTGATGTGATAATCGGTATGGACTGGTTGAAAGAAGTGAAAGCAGAGATCGTTTGTTACAAAAATGCAATTCGCATTATACGAGAAAAAGGAAAATCCTTAATGGTGTACGGAGAAAAGGGCAACACGAAGCTACATATTATTAGTAATTTGAAGGCACAAAAACTAATAAGAAAAGGTTGCTATGCTATTCTAGCACACGTCGAGAAAGTACAAACTGAAGAAAAGAGCATCAATGATGTTCCCATTGCAAAAGAATTTCCCGATGTATTTCCGAAAGAATTACCGGGATTACCCCCACAGCGATCCGTTGAATTTCAAATAGATCTTGTACCAGGAGCTGCACCAATAGCTCGTGCTCCTTACAGACTCGCACCCAGCGAGATGAAAGAACTGCAAAGCCAATTACAAGAACTTTTAGAGCGTAGTTTCATTCGACCAAGCACATCACCGTGGGGAGCTCCTGTTTTGTTTGTCAAGAAGAAAGATGGTACATTCAGGTTGTGTATCGACTACCGAGAGTTGAACAAACTTACCATCAAGAACCGCTACCCACTACTGAGAATCTACGACTTATTTGATCAACTACAAGGCTCATCTGTTTATTCAAAGATTGACTTACGTTCCGGGTATCATCAAATGCGGGTGAAAGAAGATGATATTCCAAAGACTGCTTTCAGAACACGTTACGGTCATTACGAGTTTATGGTCATGCCATTTGGTTTAACTAATGCACCAGCTGTGTTCATGGACCTTATGAACCGAGTGTGTGGACCATATCTTGACAAGTTTGTCATTGTTTTTATTGATGACATACTTATTTACTCAAAGAATGACCAAGAACACGGTGAACATTTGAGAAAGGTGTTAGAAGTATTGAGGAAGGAAGAATTGTACGCTAAGTTTTCAAAGTGTGCATTTTGGTTGGAAGAAGTTCAATTCCTCGGTCACATAGTGAACAAAGAAGGTATTAAGGTGGATCCGGCAAAGATAGAAACTGTTGAAAAGTGGAAACCCCGAAAACTCCGAAACACATACGCCAGTTTTTAGGACTAGCTGGTTACTACAGAAGGTTCATCCAAGACTTTTCCAGAATAGCAAAACCCTTGACTGTATTAACGCATAAAGGGAAGAAATTTGAATGGAATGATGAACAAGAGAAAGCGTTTCAGTTATTGAAGAAAAAGCTAACTACGGCACCTATATTGTCATTGCCTGAAGGGAATGATGATTTTGTGATTTATTGTGACACATCAAAGCAAGGTCTCGGTTGTGTATTAATGCAACGAACGAAGGTGATTGCTTATGCGTCTAGACAATTGAAGATTCACGAACAAAATTATACGACGCATGATTTGGAATTAAGCGCGGTTGTTTTTGCATTAAAGACTTGGAGGCACTACTTATATGGGGTCAAAAGTATTATATATACCGACCACAAAAGTCTTCAACACATATTTAATCAGAAACAACTGAATATAAGGCAGCGTAGGTGGATTGAATTATTGAATGATTACGACTTTGAGATTCGTTACCACCCGGGGAAGGCAAATGTGGTAGCCGATGCCTTGAGCAGGAAGGACAGAGAACCCATTCGAGTAAAATCTATGAATATAATGATTCATAATAACCTTACTACTCAAATAAAGGAGGCCCAACAAGGAGTTTTAAAAGAGGGAAATTTAAAGGATGAAATACCCAAAGGATCGGAGAAACATCTTTATATTCGGGAAGACGGAACCCGGTATAGGGCTGAAAGGATTTGGGTACCAAAATTTGGAGATATGAGAGAAATGGTACTTAGAGAAGCTCATAAAATCAGATACTCAATACATCATGGAACGGGGAAGATGTACAAGGATCTCAGGAAATATTTTTGGTGGCCGGGTATGAAAGCCGATGTTGCTAAATACGTAGGAGAATGTTTGACGTGTTCTAAGGTCAAAGCTGAGCATCAGAAACCATCAGGTCTACTTCAACAACCCGAAATCCCGGAATGGAAATGGGAAAACATTACCATGGATTTCATCACTAAATTGCCAAGGACTGCAAGTGGTTTTGATTCTATTTGGGTAATAGTTGATCGTCTCACCAAATCAGCACATTTCCTGCCAATAAGAGAAGATGACAAGATGGAGAAGTTAGCACGACTGTATTTGAAGGAAGTCGTCTCCAGACATGGAATACCAATCTCTATTATCTCTGATAGGGATGGCAGATTTATTTCAAGATTCTGGCAGACATTACAGCAAGCATTAGGAACTCGTCTAGACATGAGTACTGCCTATCATCCACAAACTGATGGGCAGAGCGAAAGGACGATACAAACACTTGAAGACATGCTACGAGCATGTGTTATTGATTTCGGAAACAGTTGGGATCGACATCTACCATTAGCAGAATTTTCCTACAACAACAGCTACCATTCAAGCATTGAGATGGCGCCGTTTGAAGCACTTTATGGTAGAAAGTGCAGGTCTCCAATTTGTTGGAGTGAAGTGGGGGATAGACAGATTACGGGTCCAGAGATTATACAAGAAACTACCGAGAAGATTATCCAAATTCAACAACGGTTGAAAACCGCCCAAAGTCGACAAAAGAGCTACGCTGACATTAAAAGAAAAGATATAGAATTTGAAATTGGAGAGATGGTCATGCTTAAAGTTGCACCTTGGAAAGGCGTTGTTCGATTTGGTAAACGAGGGAAATTAAATCCAAGGTATATTGGACCATTCAAGATTATTGATCGTGTCGGACCAGTAGCTTACCGACTTGAGTTACCTCAACAACTCGCAGCTGTACATAACACTTTCCACGTCTCGAATTTGAAGAAATGTTTTGCTAAAGAAGATCTCACTATTCCGTTAGATGAAATCCAAATCAACGAAAAACTTCAATTCATCGAAGAACCCGTCGAAATAATGGATCGTGAGGTTAAAAGACTTAAGCAAAACAAGATACCAATTGTTAAGGTTCGATGGAATGCTCGTAGAGGACCCGAGTTCACCTGGGAGCATGAAGATCAGATGAAGAAGAAATACCCGCATCTATTTCCAGAAGATTCGTCAACACCTTCAACAGCTTAAAATTTTGGGACGAAATTTATTTAACGGGTAGGTACTGTAGTGACCCGAACTTTTCCATGTTTATATATATTAATTGAGATTGATATTTACATGATTAAATGTTTCCAACATGTTAAGCAATCAAACTTGTTAAGACTTGATTAATTGAAATATGTTTCATATAGACAATTGACCACCCAAGTTGACCGGCGATTCACGAACGTTAAAACTTGTAAAAATGACATGACGATATATATATGGATATACATATGGTTAACATGAGATTATGATAAGTAAGTATCTCCATAAGTATATTAACAATGAGTTATATACATATAAACAAGACTACTAACTTAAGGATTTCGAAACGAGACATATATGTAACGATTATCGTTGTAACGACATTTAAATGTATATATATATATATATATATATCATATTAAGATATATTAATATATCATAATATCATGATAATATAATAATTTAACATCTCATTAGATATAATAAACAATGGGTTAACAACATTAATTGAGATCGTTAACTTAAAGGTTTCAAAACAACACTTACATGTAACGACTAACGATGACTTAACGACTCAGTTAAAATGTATATACATGTAGTGTATTTAGATGTATTAAAATACTTTTGGAAGACTTCAAGACATATATCAAAACACTCATACTTAACAAAAATGGTTACAGTTACTTTTCCATTCTTTTCTTTCATCAAGAATTCTAGTCGTATTCTTACCCGTATTATACACAGCTTCAAAACGTACTTACTATGAGTATATACCAATAGGAACTAGCATGGGATTCCACTCTTGATTATGTCATGTATGACTAATCAATTTTAACTTCTACCATGAGCTAGTCAACTAACTAGAACTCCTTTTAACCCCACTCACCACTCACCAATTACCACTCATCATTCACTCCATTTCACTTCCAATTCTCTTTCTAATTCTCTCTCCACACACACACACACTATTATGAACGTATTTTTCCAGTAGTTAATCATCATCTTCATCAAAAATCACTTCAAGAATCAAGCTATAATCATCATAGGAAGAACACTTCAAGAACACTTCAAAAATCCCTTCAAGTTTACTAATTTACTTCCAAGCTTTCTAATCCATTCCAAGTAATCATCTAAGATCAAGAAACCTTTGTTATATACAGTAGGTTATCTTTCTTATTCAAGGTAATATTCATATTCAAACTTTGATTCAATTTCTATAACTATAAACTATCTTAATTCGAGTAAAAATCTTACTTGAACTTGTTTTTGTGTCATGATCCTACTTCAAGAACTTTCAAGCCATCCAAGATCCTTTGAAGCTAGATCATTTCTTGTCACTTCCAGTAGGTTTACCTACAAAACTTGAGGTAGTAATGATGTTCAAAACATCATTCGATTCATATATATAAAACTATCTTATTCGAAGGTTTAAACTCGTAATCACTAGAACATAGTTTAGTTAATTCTAAACTTGTTCGCAAACAAAAGTTAATCCTTCTAAATTGACTCTTAAAATTAACTACACACATGTTCTATATCTATATGATATGCTAACTTAATGATTTAAAACCTGAAAACACGAAAAATACCGTAAAACCGGATTTACGCCGTCGTAGTAACACCGCGGGCTGTTTTGGGTTAGTTAATTAAAAACTATGATAAACTTTGATTTAAAAGTTGTTATTCTGAGAAAATGATTTTTATTATGAACATGAAACTATATCTAAAAATTATGGTTAAACTCAAAGTGGAAGTATGTTTTCTAAAATGGTCATCTAGACGTCGTTCTTTCGACTGAAATGACTACCTTTACAAAAATGACTTGTAACTTATTTTTTCGACTATAAACCTATACTTTTCCTGTTTAGATTCATAAAATAGAGTTCAATATGAAACCATAGCAATTTGATTCACTCAAAACGGATTTAAAATGAAGAAGTTATGGGTAAAACAAGATTGGATAATTTTTCTCATTTTAGCTACGTGAAAATTGGTAACAAATCTATTCCAACCATAACTTAATCAACTTGTATTGTATATTATGTAATCTTGAGATACCATAGACACGTATACAATGTTTCGACCTATCATATCGACACATCTATATATATTTCGGAACAACCATAGACACTCTATATGTGAATGTTGGAGTTAGCTATACAGGGTTGAGGTTGATTCCAAAATATATATAGTTTGAGTTGTGATCAATACTGAGATACGTATACACTGGGTCGTGGATTGATTCAAGATAATATTTATCGATTTATTTCTGTACATCTAACTGTGGACAACTAGTTGTAGGTTACTAACGAGGACAGCTGACTTAATAAACTTAAAACATCAAAATATATTAAAAGTGTTGTAAATATATTTTAAACATACTTTGATATATATGTATATATTGTTATAGGTTCGTGAATCAACCAGTGGCCAAGTCTTACTTCCCGACGAAGTAAAAATCTGTGAAAGTGAGTTATTGTCCCACTTTTAAAATCTAATATTTTTGGGATGAGAATACATGCAGGTTTTATAAATGATTTACAAAATAGACACAAGTACGTGAAACTACATTCTATGGTTGAATTATCGAAATCGAATATGCCCCTTTTTATTAAGTCTGGTAATCTAAGAATTAGGGAACAGACACCCTAATTGACGCGAATCCTAAAGATAGATCTATTGGGCCTAACAAACCCCATCCAAAGTACCAGATGCTTTAGTACTTCGAAATTTATATCATATCCGAAGGGTGTCCCGGAATGATGGGGATATTCTTATATATGCATCTTGTTAATGTCGGTTACCAGGTGTTCACCATATGAATGATTTTTATCTCTATGTATGGGATGTGTATTGAAATATGAAATCTTGTGGTCTATTGTTACGATTTGATACATATAGGTTAAACCTATAACTCACCAACATTTTTGTTGACTTTTAAAGCATGTTTATTCTCAGGTGAATACTAAGAGCTTCCGATGTTGCATACTAAAATAAAGACAAGATTTGGAGTCCATGTTTGTATGATATTGTGTAAAAACTGCATTCAAGAAACTGATTTCGATGTAACATATTTGTATTGTAAACCATTATGTAATGGTCGTGTGTAAACAGGATATTTTAGATTATCATTATTTGATAATCTACGTAAAGCTTTTAAACCTTTATTTATAAAATAAAGGTTATGGTTTGTTTTAAAAATGAATGCAGTCTTTGAAAAACGTCTCATATAGAGGTCAAAACCTCGCAACGAAATCAATTAATATGGAACGTTTTTAATCATTAAGAACGGGACATTTCAGTTGGTATCAGAGCGTTGGTCTTAGAGAACCAGAAAATTTGCATTAGTGTGTCTTATCGAGTTTGTTAGGATGCATTAGTGAGTCTGGACTTCGACCGTGTTTTCTTTAAAAATGATTGCTTAACATTTTTGTTGGAAACTATATATTTTTAACATATGAATATTATGTGATATATTAATCTCTTAACGTGTTTGATATTATGTGATAGATGTCTACCTCTAGAACAAGTTCTATTGACTCACCTAATAATAATGAAGAGTCAAATGTAAATTGGAATGATTCGTGGACTGATTCACAAGTTCCCGAAGAGGAACCGGAAGAAGAGTCGGAACCGGAAGAAGAATCGGAACCGGAAGAAGAATCGGAACCGGAAGAAGAAATAGAACCGGTGGGGGAAATAATAAAACGGTTAAGTAAAAGAGAATCCTCAACCAACCGACCAAGGTTAATTATGGTCAATGGTGTTTCCACCAAGGAAGCAAAATATTGGGAGGATTACCAATTCTCCGATGAATCGGATTCCGACGAGAATTCCGATGATGTTATAGAAATTACCCCAACTGAATTTAAAAAGGCAAAAGAAAATAATAAGGGAAGGGCATAAAAATAGAGAAATCTAATTCCAACCCCGATGAACTTTATATGTATCGTCAACCCCCGAAGTCCTTAAGTTGTAACAATGACCCGGGAACCTCTAAACCACCAGGTTTTTCTAAACCAATGTGGACAACGACGGCTCGTATTAGGGGAACATCATATATCCCTAGAAACTTGGCAAAACGAACCAAAACCGAACAAGAAGAAACGATCGAGTCAGAATAAGATAGTTGTATTCGTGTGGTGTAATATATGTAATATAGTGTGCTTATGCTTTATGATATATGTAAAAATTGCTTGTATTAATAAGTATTTTTTTTATGAATCTAACTCTTGTCTATTTTACAGTATAAAAACACAAAATGGATAGACAACCCAATATTTTAAGAGACCTACCCGGAGACATGATTGATGAAATCTTGTCTAGAGTCGGTCAGAATTCCTCGGCACAACTATTTAAGGCGAGATCAGTTTGTAAGACATTCGAAGAACGTTCCAAGAATGCCTTGGTTTATAAAAGGCTTTCGTTCGAAAGATGGGGGATATCACATTGGGAAATCCATAAGTTACGATGTGTTTACTTTGATGCATATATTGCGGGGAACCCAAATGCTATTTTACGCAACGGGTTAAGAAATTATTTTGACTCAGTATATCTGAATATAGGACTTCGTGATTTAGAAAAAGCGGCTAACATGCAACATAAAGAAGCATGTTATGCTTACGGGTTAGTAATGTTCGCTTCTCACCAAAGTGAGAACAAGAACATCGGGCTACAACTATTAAACAAAACGTTCCCACAAGTGACGGAGTCGGTAATTGGGGTAAGAAATGAGGTTTTTAGGTTATTACGAGACTGTTGGTCATTACGTAACCCTCGTCCCTTTGACGACGTTACAACACGCTGTCTTATCAACGGCCATAACGGTTATGTTCCACAAGACCAAGGATGGGAAGTAGTCCTAGTAAAACCAGAATGCATGACTTGTTTCTGGACGTATGAATTACGTGTCTTTATTGCCTTTGCTGAACGACTTGTGTACTAGCTAGAATTATCTTCACAACTATCTTGTATCAAAGTTATTGTGTGCTATATTTCATGCTTTATGTAAAATAAGCGGTATTGTAAGTTTGTAAAATATTGTATAAAAGTTTGAACGCGAAATATTATTACAATCAGTTTTTCATATAGAATTGTAGTAGTTGAATTGTATATTAGCTACTAAGTATGAACTTAACGGGTAGGTACTACCCGAATTTAAACTTATAAAACGCTAATATGAAGAAAAAGCTTTTATAAATGAGTTCATATTATGCTACGAAATACTATTAACTACTCTTAATATTCTGTATGATTAACTTGTTCCATTTGACTATTTTGAAGGAAATGGCACCGACTACTCGACACACCGTGAATATGAATGAAGAGGAATTCCGTACTTTTCTAGCTTCAAACATAGCCGCAGTACAGGATGCGCTACATACCAACAATAACCTTGGATCTGGCAGTACAGGAAATCGTATAGGATGCACCTACAAAGAATTCACTGCCTGCAAACCTTTGGAATTTGATGGAACCGAAGGACCGATCGGATTGAAACGGTGGACCGAGAAGGTCGAATCGGTGTTTGCCATAAGTAAGTGTACTGAAGAGGACAAAGTGAAGTACGCTACGCATACCTTCACAGGTTCTGCGTTAACATGGTGGAATACCTATCTAGAGCAAGTGGGACAAGATGATGCCTACGCACTACCGTGGTCAGCATTCAAGCACTTGATGAACGAGAAGTACCGTCCCAGAACCGAGGTCAATAAGCTCAAGACAGAACTTAGAGGGTTACGAACCCAAGGATTTGATATTACCACGTACGAAAGACGTTTCACAGAATTGTGCCTATTGTGTCCGGGAGCATTCGAAGATGAGGAAGAGAAGATCGACGCGTTTGTGAAAGGATTACCGGAAAGAATCCAAGAAGATATAAGTTCACACGAGCCCACCTCTATACAACAGGCATGTAGAATGGCTCACAAACTAGTGAACCAGATTGAAGAAAGAATTAGAGAACAGACTGCTGAAGAGGCCAATGTCGCATAGGTGAAACATCTTTTGATTTACTAAACTATGTCGCATAGGTTTCATTTGTACATTGAACGTTTTAACAGATTTAGTCATTGTACCACTTGTAAAGTTGAAACATCTTTACTTATGAAATGAATGCGACATACTTTTGGTCAAACGATATTAAAGACTTATGACCACGTAACGGGACCTAAGTAGATGGCGCCATCAATGACGATTTTGTCGGGTCGCTACAGATAGTATCAAAGCGTTGGTTGTAGGGATTTAGAGTTCATTGGTGTCAACCCCGAGTCATAGGGTACATTGGTGAGTCTAGACTACAACCAACATATAGACTTGAAGTAGGACTTGCTTGACTACTTGTGCATTTATACTTAAACTATTCTATTCGTATCTAACTCTTATTTCATCTTAATCTCATGTTGCTTAAATTGATTGACACGCCATCTTGACTTTATGAGATAATGTCGAATGCACATATGAATTAGGGTAATATAATTGCCGGGATTATATTACGGTGACTCATATGGACATTCCGACATTATAACATAAAGAATTTAGGGCGAGTCAAGGAAAATTTTCTCTCTATCTTTATTCCATATCACGATTAGTATTATTGAGAATACTAATCAACGATATTCTTGTGTCTTGAAGGAACAATGCCTCCTCGCCGAGTTTCACGCAATGAAACTCCCGAACAAGCTCTTCAACGAATTATAGCCACCACCGTAGATGCGGCCATAGCCGTTCACTCATCCAACAACAACAACAATAATAACAACCACAACAACAACAACAATGGAGCTGGAAATTCAAACGAGGGATGCTCCTACAAAGCCTTCAAGGGGTGCAAACCTCATACTTTCGATGGGACCGGAGGACCGGTTGCTCTCACTCGATGGTTTGAGCAAACAGAAGTCGTTTTTAGCATAAGCGGTTGCCGGGACCAAGACAAGGTCAAATACTCCACCCACACTTTTGCCGGTATCGCTCTCACGTGGTGGAACATGTATGTACAATCGGTGGGTACCGATGAAGCCCACGCTCTCTCTTGGTCCGATTTAAAAGATAAGATGATCACCGAATACTTTTCGTGCGAAGAGACCCGAAGGCTCGAAAGCGAGCTAAGAAGTTTGAAAGCGGTCGGAAACGACCTCAACACTTATAATCAACGGTTTGCCGAGTTAGCTCTAATGTGTCCCAATCTTGTAAATCCCGAGCCTCTACGAGTTGAACTTTACATGGATGGCCTTCCTAAGAGCATCAAACACGGGGTAATGTCATCCAAACCCGCTAACCTACAAGACGCTTTAAAGATGGCACGCCAATTGATAGAAACGGTGGACAAAATTGTAGTACCGGCACCTAAGGCCGAGGATAAGTCGGGTGGCAACAATAGAAAATGGGAAGCCACTCAATCAAGCAACTACAACAACACACCTTCACCCAAAAGCCTTTCACCTCCGACGGCAAGAAGAGTTATGCCGGAACTCAACCTTTTTGCAACAAATGCCACAAGCATCACTATGGTGAATGTGGCAAGACATTTTGCCACCGGTGACAAAGAAGTTGTCATGTGGCCAATGATTGTAGAAGTGCCGCCCCCGTTGCTCAAAAGGGGCCCAATGCACCAAAGACGAGTGTTTGTTTCGAATGTGGCCAACCGGGTCATTTTAGAAATGCATGCCCAAAGAAGAAAGCTAACCCCAATACACGCGGCTGAGCTTTCAACATCAATACCGAGGAAGCCCGAGATGACAATGAACTAGTCACAGGTATGTTTCTTCTCAACAATTCTTATGTCTCTTGCTTATTCGATTCGGGTGCTGATAAGAGTTTTGTATCCAAGACCTTGACTCATTCTTTTTGCACTCCACCACTTCCACTAGATACTACTTACACTATTGAAGTGGCCAATGGGAAACTATTGAGTGTTGAATGTACGTTAAACTTAATGGGTAAAGAGTTTGAAATTGACTTGATACCTATAGAACTAGGGAGTTTCGATGTAATAATTGGTATGGATTGGTTAGCCAAAACGAAGACTCACATCCTTTATGATCTTAAAGCGATTCAAATTCCTATCGAGAATGGTGAACCCTTGATTGACTATGGTGATAAGAGTTGCACCGAACTCAACCTCGTCTCATGCGTTAAAGTTGAAAAATATCTTCATAAAGGTTGTTTTGCGATTCTAGCCCACGTTAAGAAAGTCGAGACCGATGAGAAGCATATCGATGATGTACCAATTGTTAGTGACTTTTTGATGTTTTTCCCGATGAATTGCCGGGTCTTCCACCTCATCGACCGGTAGAATTCCAAATCGATCTTATTCCGGGAGCCGCACCCATAGCACGCGCACTGTATAGACTCGCTCCATCTGAAATGCAAGAATTGCAAAGTCAAATTCAAGAACTACTTGACCGTGGTTTTATCCAACCTAGCCATTCACCATGGGGTGCTTCGATTTTATTCGTTAAGAAGAAAGATGGATCCCTACGAATGTGCATCGACTATCGTGAACTAAACAAATTGACGGTTAAGAACCGATATCCTCTTTCACGCATCGATGACCTCTTTGATCAACTACAAGAGTCTTGTGTATATTCAAAAATCGATCTCCGCTCGGGTTATCATCAACTAAGGGTTAAGGGGGAAGATGTCTCCAAAACCGCTTTCCGAACTCGCTATGGTAGTTTCGAATTTCTTGTAATGCCATTTGGTCTAACTAACGCACTGGCGGTGTTCATGGATCTTATGAACCACTTGTGCAAACCGTATCTCGACAAGTTCATTATTGTATTCATCGATGATATCTTGGTCTATTCTAAAAGCGAAGAAGAGCACGAACAACACCTTCGACTTGTGCTCGAACTCTTGAGACAAGAACGACTCTATGCCAAATTCTCCAAGTGTGAATTTTGGTTGAAGGAAGTTCAATTTCTCGGTCATGTCGTAAGCGACCAAGGCATTAAGGTCGATCCCGCAAAAATCGAAGCCATTAGCAAATGGAAAACCCCTACTACTCCTACTCACATTCATCAATTCTTGGGTCTCGCCGGATACTATCGTAGATTCATCAAGGATTTCTCTTTGGTTGCTCGTCCTCTAACCGAATTAACTCACAAGGGAAAGAAATTCATTTGGGCAACTGAACAAGAGTCCGCATTTCAAATCTTGAAGACGAAGCTAACCACCGCTCCTATCTTGTCACTTCCTGAAGGCAATGATGATTTTGTTGTATGTTGCGATGCCTCGAAACATGGTTTTGGGTGTGTATTGATGCAATGAAAGAAAGTCATTGCTTATGCCTCTCGACAACTAAAAATTCATGAACGGAACTACACGACACATGATCTCGAACTCGGAGCCGTTGTCTTTGCACTCAAAATGTGGAGACACTATCTTTATGGAACCAAGAGTACTATCTTCACCGATCACAAAAGCCTTCAACACATCTTCGATCAAAAACAACTAAACATGAGACAACGATGGTGGATTGAAAATTTAAACGATTACAATTGTGAGCTTCGTTACCATCCAGGAAAGGCAAATGTAGTAGCCGATGCCTTAAGTCGAAAGGAAAGAATGGTGCCTCTTCGTGTCCGAGCTTTAAACATCATCATCCACACCAATCTCAATAACCAAATTCGTGTAGCCCAAGATGAGGCTCTCAAGGATGAAAACATCTCTCTCGAACGCTTGAACGTTCTCGCCTCACGATTCGAAGTTAAAGAGACCGGACTCCGATATTTCGTCGGACGAATTTGGGTGCCAAGTTATGGGGACTTGCGAAGCCTTATTCTAGACGAAGCCCATAAGTCAAGGTATTCGATTCACCCCGGTGCCAATAAGATGTACCACGACCTCAAAGAACAATATTGGTGGCCAAACATTAAAAGGGACGTCGCTACTTATGTTGGAAAATGCCTAACTTGCTCCAAAGTCAAAGCCGAACATCAAAGACCGTCCGGATTACTTCAACAACCCGAAATCCCGCAATGGAAGTGGGAAAGAATAGCGATGGATTTTATCACCAAACTACCAAGAACGACGAGTGGTTATGATACCATTTGGGTTATTTTTGACCGTCTCACCAAATCCGCACACTTCCTAGCTATGAAGAAAACTGAAAAAATGGAAAAACTTGCACAACTTTACATTAAAGATATCGTAGCCCATCACGATGTGCCTTTATCGATTATTTCTGACCGAGATGGCCGTTTTGTTTCTAGATTTTGGCGTACTTTACAAGAAGCGTTGGGAACACGATTAGACATGAGCACCGCATACCATCCGCAAACCAACGGACAAAGCGAACGCACAATTCAAACCTTGGAAGACATGTTACGAGCTTGCGTTATCGATTTTGGAAAAGCTTGGGACAAGCACTTACCTCTCGCCGAATTCTCTTACAACAATAGTTATCACGCGAGTATTAACGCCACACCATTCGAAGCATTATATGGCCGCAAATGTCGTTCACCTCTTTGTTGGGCCGAAGTAGGTGACACACAAATCACCGGATCCGAACTCATTCATGAAACAACCGAGAAGATCGTTCAAATCCGAGATAGGCTTAGGACGGCCCGTAGTCGTCAAAAGAGCTATACCGACATTAGACGCAACGAACTCGAATTCTAAGTCGGTGACCGCGTAATGTTAAAAGTCGCACCTTGGAAAGGTGTAATCCGTTTCGGAAAACACGGGAAGTTAAATCCGCGGTATATCGGTCCTTTCGAAATCTTGGAGCGTGTTGAAACCGTTGCTTATCGTTTAGATCTTCTGCCTCAACTGAGCTCCGTTCATCCTAATTTCCATGTATCAAATTTGAAGAAGCGTCTCGCCGAACCCGAACTCGTCATCCCTCTTGAGGAGCTTACTATTGATGACAAACTTCATTTTGTGGAAGAACTGGTTGAAATTGTGGATCACTCCGTCAAAACGCTAAAACATAGCCGAATTTCGATTGTCAAAGTCTGTTGGAACGCCAAAAGAGGACCCGAGTTTACTTGGGAAAGACAAGATCAAATACAAAGGAAATACCCTCATCTATTCACGGATTTAGAAACACAAGATCTAGAGGAAGAAACAACGACTACTACGCCTACTTAAATTTCGGGACGAAATTTCTTTTAAGGAGTAGGTTGAAATGTCCCGTTCTTATTGATTAAAAACGTTCCATATTAATTGATTTCGTTGCGAGGTTTTGACCTCTATATGAGACGTTTTTCAAAGACTGCATTCATTTTTAAAACAAACCATAACCTTTATTTCATAAATAAAGGTTTAAAAAGCTTTACGTAGATTATCAAATAATGATAATCTAAAATATCCTGTTTACACACGACCATTACATAATGGTTTACAATACAAATATGTTACATCGAAATCAGTTTCTTGAATGCAGTTTTTACACAATATCATACAAACATGGACTCCAAATCTTGTCCTTATTTTAGTATGCAACAGCGGAAGCTCTTAATATTCACCTGAGAATAAACATGCTTTAAACGTCAACAAAAATGTTGGTGAGTTATAGGTTTAACCTATATATATCAAATCGTAACAATAGACCACAAGATTTCGGCATCTCGGAATAATCTCGGGGAGATCTCGGACGTTGACTTACATTGACTTTATAGTTTTTTTAATAAAAATATACATAAAAACATAAATATATGTATATTTATATACGTTTTTACGAGATTTTACAAAAATATCCGAGAAATGAGCGAGAAAATCTTAGAAATTACGAATTTTACAAGAAAAACTTACAAATTAGCAAGAAAATTCGAGAAATCGTGGCTTTGACTAAGTTTGACCCCGTTGACCGAGAAATCTCGGGAGATGAACATCTCGTCTCGGTTGCCTTCTAAAAACGAGATCTCGGGGGAGATCTCGGGGAGATCTCGGGAGATTTACAACACTGATTTCAATACACATCCCATACATAGAGATAAAAATCATTCATATGGTGAACACCTGGTAACCGACATTAACAAGATGCATATATATATAAGAATATCCCCATCATTCCGGGACACCCTTCGGATATGATATAAATTTTGAAGTACTAAAGCATCCGATACTTTGGATGGGGTTTGTTAGGCCCAATAAATCTATCTTTAGGATTCGCGTCAATTAGGGTGTCTGTTCCCTAATTCTTAGATTACCAGACTTAATAAAAAAGGGCATATTCGATTTCGATAATTCAACCATAGAATGTAGTTTCACGTACTTGTGTCTATTTTGTAAATCATTTATAAAACCTGCATGTATTCTCATCCCAAAAATATTAGATTTTAAAAGTGGGACTATAACTCACTTTCACAGATTTTTACTTCGTTGGAAAGTAAGACTTGGCCACTGGTTGATTCACGAACCTATAACAATATATACATATATATCAAAGTATGTTCAAAATATATTTACAACACTTTTAATATATTTTGATGTTTTAAGTTTATTAAGTCAGCTGTCCTCGTTAGTAACCTACAACTAGTTGTCCACAGTTAGATGTACAGAAATAAATCGATAAATATTATCTTGAATCAATCCACGACCCAGTGTATACGTATCTCAGTATTGATCACAACTCAAACTATATATATTTTGGAATCAACCTCAACCCTGTATAGCTAACTCCAACATTCACATATAGAGTGTTTATGGTTGTTCTGAAATATATATAGATGTGTCGACATGATAGGTCGAAACATTGTATACGTGTCTATGGTATCTCAAGATTACATAATATACAATACAAGTTGATTAAGTTATGGTTGGAATAGATTTGTTACCAATTTTCACGTAGCTAAAATGAGAAAAATTATCCAATCTTGTTTTACCCATAACTTCTTCATTTTAAATCCATTTTGAGTGAATCAAATTGCTATGGTTTCATATTGAACTATATTTTATGAATCTAAACAGAAAAAGTATAGGTTTATAGTCGGAAAAATAAGTTACAAGTCGTTTTTGTAAAGGTAGTCATTTCAGTCGAAAGAACGACGTCTAGATGACCATTTTAGAAAACATACTTTCACTTTGAGTTTAACCATAATTTTTGGATATAGTTTCATGTTCATAATAAAAATCATTTTCTCAGAATAACAACTTTTAAATCAAAGTTTATCATAGTTTTTAATTAACTAACCCAAAACAGCCCGCGGTGTTACTACGACGGCGTAAATCCGGTTTTACGGTGTTTTTCGTGTTTCCAGGTTTTAAATCATTAAGTTAGCATATCATATAGATATAGAACATGTGTTTAGTTGATTTTAAAAGTCAAGTTAGAAGGATTAACTTTTGTTTGCGAACAAGTTTAGAATTAACTAAACTATGTTCTAGTGATTACAAGTTTAAACCTTCGAATAAGATAGCTTTATATGTATGAATCGAATGATGTTATGAACATCATTACTACCTTAATTTCCTTGGATAAACCTACTGGAAAAGAGAAAAATGGATCTAGCTTCAATGGATCCTTGGATGGCTCGAAGTTCTTGAAGCAGAATCATGACACGAAAACAAGTTCAAGTAAGATCATCACTTGAAATAAGATTGTTATAGTTATAGAAATTGAACCAAAGTTTGAATATGATTATTACCTTGTATTAGAATGATAACCTACTGTAAGAAACAAATATTTCTTGAGGTTGGATGATCACCTTACAAGATTGGAAGTGAGCTAGCAAACTTGAAAGTATTCTTGATTTTATGAAACTAGAACTTTTGGAATTTATGAAGAACACTTAGAACTTGAAGATAGAACTTGAGAGAGATCAATTAGATGAAGAAAATTGAAGAATGAAAGTGTTTGTAGGTGTTTTTGGTCGTTGGTGTATGGATTAGATATAAAGGATATGTAATTTTGTTTTCATGTAAATAAGTCATGAATGATTACTCATATTTTTGTAATTTTATGAGATATTTCATGCTAGTTGCCAAATGATGGTTCCCACATGTGTTAGGTGACTCACATAGGCTGCTAAGAGCTGATCATTGGAGTGTATATACCAATAGTACATACATCTAAAAGCTGTGTATTGTACGAGTACGAATACGGGTGCATGCGAGTAGAATTGTTGATGAAACTGAACGAGGATGTAATTGTAAGCATTTTTGTTAAGTAGAAGTATTTTGATAAGTGTATTGAAGTCTTTCAAAAGTGTATAAATACATATTAAAACACTACATGTATATACATTTTAACTGAGTCGTTAAGTCATCGTTAGTCGTTACATGTAAATGTTGTTTTGAAACCTTTAGGTTAACGATCTTGTTAAATGTTGTTAACCCAATGTTTATAATATCAAAAGAGATTTTAAATTATTATATTATCATGATATTATGATGTACAAATATCTCTTAATATGATATATATACATTAAATGTCGTTACAACGATAATCGTTACATATATGTCTCGCTTCAAAATCATTAAGTTAGTAGTCTTGTTTTTACATATGTAGTTCATTGTTAATATACTTAATGATATGTTTACTTATCATAATATAATGTTAACTATATATATAACCATATATATGTCATCATATAGTTTTTACAAGTTTTAACGTTCGTGAATCACCGGTCAACTTGGGTGGTCAATTGTCTATATGAAACCTATTTCAATTAATCAAGTCTTAACAAGTTTGATTGCTTAACATGTTGGAAACATTTAATCATGTAAATATCAATCTCAATTAATATATATAAACATGGAAAAGTTCGGGTCACTACATAGGTAATGTAACATCCCGCCTTTTTCTGTTTACCTTCCGTTTAATTATTTTAAAATCCGTTATATAATTATAACATCTTCCGTTAATACGCGTTTTTAGAATATTTCGTTTATGTAATTCACGCACCCGCTTTTAAATTTGAGGGACTAAAGTTATCAAGTGGGCAAAGTCTTGACTAGGTCAACTAGTCAACCATGTCTTCTCCTCCATTCATTCTCCTCTTTTCTCTCTTTTGATACTTCAACTTTTCTCTCAACCTTCAAACAAAGAATCATCATCTAAATCCGATCTAGCAATCGTTCATCAAAACAAATTGCATATTTGGAATCCTTGCAACTTCCTCTTCGAATCCATACCAACTTCATCTCATTTGGGTAACTTTCTAAAAACACTAGATTTCATGTTCTTAATGTTTTTGACTTATGAAAGTGTTAGTTAGTGTCTATGGCTCGAATCTAATATGAATATATGATTTGTATGCTCGATCTCGTTGTTTTAGTGTAACTAGCATGAACTTGAAGAGTGTGTGTTTGATCTTGAGATTTAGTTGCTTAAATGTTGTTAAATGTTAAAAGTGCATGTATTAAATGTGTTACTAGCTTCACTTTGATGTGTAGGTTGATCAAGAAAGCTTCACTAACATAATTATTGGTTTTGTGATTTTGGTTAGGGTTTGATAAACTTAATTATGAACTTTTGATGCATTAAATGCTTGACAATGTTGGTTATAAGTGTTTAGTTGTATTTTATGCGTAATTACCTACGAAATGGTGTATTATATGTGTGCATTCAATTCCCGAATCATCAATGTGCATTCATGAACTTGGATGCAATTAATGGTGAACATTTAATGCGGTTATGGTTGTTATAAATGTTGAATTGATTGATGAAATATGCTTAGTTGTTTTCCTAGTCAAAATACCTTTCCGACGATATAAGATACATGTTATGATTGTTTGCGGATCATAAATTGGGATTGTTTGAGTTTTGGTTCGTGCAGTTGTGTAATTTCAGCAAGCAGGATCTGTGCACTGATTGGGATGATGTCCAACCCTTTGGACGCCGTCTAGCCCTTCACATCTGGACGCCGTCCAGCCAATCTAGACGCCGTCCAAATGAACTGCCAGATTCTGCTTTGCTTGGTTATTTTTCGTTTAATTCCAACTATGCTACGCACCTCCGATTAACATGTAACTTGTTCTAACATGCTCATATATGATTATAAAACTCAGAAAAATTGTCCGAGACCCGACCCGAACGTGTTGACTTTTTCGTTGACTTTGACTTGACCAAAGTTGACTTTTGTTCAAACTTAACGAATACTTATGCAATCGTTCTAACATGCTTTTATATTTGTATCATACTTGAAATTTGACAAACGTGATTCACATGCTATATATAATCGAGTCGTAACGAGCCATAGGACTAATTGAACAACTTTGACCAATCGTATTTACCGTTCTTGATACGACCTACTTGTTTAGGTCAAGACTAGCATTCGTTCTTGCACACGTTTACTTTGTGAAGTACATTTACATTCGTGCACTCAAGGTGAGATCATAGTCCCACCTTTTCAACAACTTTTATGCTTTAAACTATGGGATGAGAAACATATACGTATCATACTTTTATACTTTGAACACAAGTGCGAAAACAAATATTTCACGTGGAGCTAGAACAAAAAGGCCTCAATTAAATTATCATTAGTTACACTTGCAGGGTGTAAACGTGAACTTATGTTGTGTGATCACATGGGCTTGACAAGCCCTCATTCGGACGGTTCGCTACCGTTAGCGGATGAAATATATTTTCGAGTACATAGTGTAGGTTCTAACACTATGATAACGGGGTTCATGAACAGTTAAGTCTTGATAATTGGGTGCTCCACAAACGTAAAACAACTTTGGAATGGAAACGATTTAGATAATCAACGTTATGGCGATACAAAATCTTGTGGTTCAAAAACAACATTTACTTCTACACCTATGATTTCGCCAACGTTTTTCGTTGACAGTTTTCTATATGTTTTCTCAGGTCCTTGAACTCTAAGTGATGCATGCTTCTGCACTCTACTTTTTGATACTTGCTTAGATGTCGAGTACAAATGCATACGTGAAGCGTATTTTGATTTACTAAACCGTGTCGCATAGGTTTCATTTGTACGTTAAATGTTGTAACAGATTTAGTCATTGTACCACTTGTAAACTTGAAACATCTTTACTTATGAAATGAATTTGGTCAAACGATATTAAAGACTTATGACCACGTAAGGGGACCTAAGTAGACGGCGCCGTCAATGACGATTTTGTCGGGTCGCTACATTAGTAATTCTAGTTTGAGTACTTGCTAAAGAGAACTGTTGGCGAGTCGACCGGGTAATTTGCATGCGTAAGTCATTTAATCGGACTAAATTATAAGAGCATCCATAACCGAGGTAAAAGGTCTAGAGGAGTATTCTTCTTTTATTTGATATCAATCTATCTTATTTGCGTTATTTTTGTCATTTATTTCTTATAAACCTTAAAAACTAAAAACATTATCTTTTACTTTAATCGTACCTTAATTCGGCTAATCGTTAAATAGTAAAAAACAAAACAATCTCGTACTTTTCTGATTCCTAGTTTATTATTAGTTTATTTTTATTTAGTTGACAATTTTGTATTTGCGCGATATAACTGTCCCGAGGATGTTTTTGGATGTACCAACTTAATACTATTGTTCGATTAAGTACACTTGCCTAGTTGTGTAATAGTCATTTTAACCGGTATTTTCATACATAAATTATATACTAGATTATACATATCACTCATGGAAGGCAAAACTTCTTTCGATCGGAGGAAGATTAACGCTAAACAAAGCGGTTCTGGGGAGTCTTCCAATATACTTAATGTCCCCATATAAGGTTCCCAAATGTATTCTTGATTCTCTTGAGGCAATAAGGAGAAAATTTCTATGGAACGATTTTGATAAAAGAAAATGAGTTACTTGGGTTAATTGGGATCAAACTTGTGCTCCAAAATCGAAAGGTGGGATGGAAATCAGTAGTCTAAAGGCAAAAAATCCAAGTCTCCAATGTAAGTGGTGGTGGAGGTATAAACTTGAACCAATTGCATTGTGGAGAAAAGTCATTAGAGCTTTATATGGGGAAGATGGTGGTTAAGTTCAAACAACGAGCTACACAAATTTTTGCCTAACTGGAAACATGTTGTGAAGTCTGGGTTAGAAATCGATAAGATTAGGGTCCCCTTTTCGTCATCAAGTGTAAGAAAAGTGGGTTGCGGGTCAAATACTCAGTTTTGGTTAGACAAATGGTTGCCCAATCTTGCTCATAATATTAAAACTCACTTTCCGTGGTTGTTTGCTCTTGAAAATGTCAAACATGCTACTGTGGTCGCGCGTGTATCGAACACTGATTCCGGGCTTAAAGGTAACTGGAACTGGTCGGCGAATGTACGAGGTAGATCGATCTCCGAATTACAAGATCTCGAATCCAAACTTGTAGGTGCATACCAGCTTTCTTCCCTTCCGGACAGTTCGTCTTGGGACCTAAACTCTTCGGGTAAGTTCTCGGTCAAAATGTTATCCACATTATGTGATCAAATATTGTTATGTTCGAATCCTGTTCCTGGTGCAAACCATAACACCTAGGTGACTATCGTGCCAAAAAAGATAAATATTTTCGTTTGGCGGCTATGTATGAATCGAATCCCGACCCGCCTAAATCTGGTCAATAAAGGAATTTTCGTACTGGCTGCTTGTTGTCCTTTATGTGAGCCGGCTGATGAAGATGTACATCATTTATTTTCAGATTGTGTTTATTCGTTGCCATTATGGTGTAGTTTGATGGCGTGGTGGGGGATCTCAGCTAGTGTCCCTGTGGGGGTCTCAAACATTATCAACTCCTCTTGTTTTGATTTGGGATCCATTGACATGAACTCGAGTTGTATTGTTACCAGTTTAATTCTTCTTTGGGCCATTTGGAAGTGGAGGAATAAGATTGTTCATGCCCCTCCGGAAAGACGAAATGCAATTCTAAATGAAGATGTGCTTAGAGAGATGAAGGTCCTTTCTCATTTATGGATTTCAAATAGAAAAGGAAAAAAATTTTAAGACTTTGGTGTTTGGCGGTTAAATCCAAGAATATTGTAGTTCTTGTATTGCTTTATTGCTTTATTTTAGCTGGAATCGCTGTATAGTTGGAGTTTATTGGTTGTCCCGTTGGGTTACACTACTCTTCCGCTCCTTGTGGGCGTGTTGATTGTAATATTTTAGTGTTTAATAAAATTACTGCTTTAAAAAAAAAGTTTAATTTTAAGCCATTTATTTTAATGATTTTTATTATATTTAAATGAAAAAATAAAAAAATAAATGACACGTTAACTTAATTTCTTCTTAGACCACTTGTATTGGTTGAAGGCGTTTCTTGTGGTGTCACTTGCCTTTTTGCACTTTTTTGATTATTAGGACATGTTTCTTTTTTGAATGGAGTAGTGGTGGTGTTTCTTTTAGTGTTAGTTAGGAAGATTGTGATGATGTGTTAAAATATAATTGTGTTAAGTATTAAAAGGGGAGTAAAAATAATATTTTTAAATAATAAAAAATTAATAAAAGTCAAGAAACACACGTTACTTTTCATGTTACTTTCCAACTGACGCCTCATAAACGCCTCAAAGAAACGCCCCACTTCGAATAAAATCAGGCGTTACTTTTTGCCACATCATAAAAAAACGTGGTTTCTTCTAGCTGATGCAAGTCGCCTTACAACACTATAACACTGTTACATCAATATCTTTTCCCTTCCTTCAAACATTACAAATTTACAACTATGATGATAGAGAATTGTCTAAGTAGATGACATGGACACATTTAAGTTATCAATAAAAATTTGAGAGAATTTAGAGCGAAAGGGAAAGAATATATAAAGAGTAATTTATAAAATAATACTCGGTAATGAATCTATTATCTATTATCTATTATCTATCTATCTATTTCTATCTATTTCTATTATAAAATTGAAATTGAATTGAATGCTGAAATGTCAATTTCATTAAAATTTTACGTTCTCATTTGCAAGTGTTTAATTTGCTTTACGCCTTTACCTGTGTCATATCCTCTAGGCCGTTCGTGTCAATTCAAGTCAACTCCTCCACTCAACCTCCACCTAACCAAAACAAAACATATAATCTCACACTAAACCAAAATATTTCTATATCTATATTCATATTTATATTTATCTCCATTAATCGAGAACCCCTGCTTTCCTAACACTAAAATAAAAATTAAAAAAGTAATTAAAGTCGGAATCGGAATCAGAATTGGAATTGGAATCGGAATCGGTGTCTTCCACTGATACTCTTAAATCCGGCGTGAATCGTATCCGAAATATTATCAATAAGGTTTATCTCTTCGAATCATTATTGTATATTCACTAAATTACTTCACCTTTGAATATACTTAATTACTGATTACCTCAATTTACTTTTAATCTACTAGTTTGATTTCGAATTTAATCTTCGCCGCTTGAATTATAATTGGCGGTGCTAATTTCAAGTTGAATTCGTGTTTGTTGCTGAATTACAGAACTTCATTAATAAAAATTGACCATAATTTCTATTATTTGAATTATTGTAACAGCATATCGATAAATTTACGTCCACTTGGCGTGCGTTAACATACTTGTATGAAACCTAACTTTCTGTAGACGATTGGTTGATTTACTTTTTGTAATTCAATATTTTGGCATTTGCTACACGAATTAATTATAATTATGAATTTAATTATAATTATAATATAAATATGACTTACAAGTATAAGTAACTTAGTTGGTAATTTAACGAACATGAAGCTTCCAGTAAACGCCTATTAGCTTCCTGGAAATTGTTTAATGATATATACAGTATAGTTTTACTATATATACATATACAGTGTTTGATTTAGTTTTTAACTATTTTGCGTTTGAATAATCAGTGTTTACTTTGCAGAAAGTTGTTATATAGAGAAGATTGATTAGTTCGAAAGTGTGTAGATAAATTGATTTGATTGAATTAAATGGGTGCTAAAACTTCAAAGGAAGAGGATGAGAGTTACAACTCTCCATCCTATCAACCAACATCGTCCTCTTCCAGAAATCAGTACGGAAATAATCCTCCTCAACCGTCGTATTCGTACCCGTCACAATATGAGCAAAATTACCCGACCCAATACGAGCAGAATTATCCGGTTCAGGAGGCGTACCCAGCGTATCCACCTGAACACCGTCCTGCACCTGCACCTGCACCTGTGGCTGTAACTCAACCTCCGGTTGCAACTCCGGCCCCAGCTCCAGTGTATGGAGGACCACCCCAAAGACCTCAGAATAAGTTTGATAGGAGGTATTCGATGATTGCTGATAGTTACAACTCGTTGGAACAGGTACAAGCTCCTACAGTTTCTTATTAAATTCCGAGCATGTGATAATGGCATGTTTTTTTAATAATACTCGAATTAGTTTGTATATTCCAGTTTCGTTAGTGTACATGTGCTTAGAAATTACAATATGAAAGTTTGAATATATTCTTGTATACCGACTCATAATATGAATCATGATAATCTTTGCGGGGTTTTATTTGCTATGCAGGTAACTGAGGCTCTTGCACGTGCAGGGCTCGAGTCCTCTAATTTAATTCTTGGTATTGACTTCACCAAGAGTAATGAGTGGACAGGTATATTAATAATCTTTGGTGCATTTGGTATTGCTTCACTGAAGATCTTAACATGATAAACATACTTTTGGTGTATAGGTTCAAGGTCCTTTCACAAAAAAAGTTTACATCATATCGGGGATGGTCTGAATCCCTATGAAATGGCGATATCCATTATCGGGAAAACCTTAGCAGCTTTTGATGAAGATAACTTGATCCCCTGCTACGGATTTGGAGATGGTACGGTTTTGGAAGCTAGTATTTAGTTTTTATTATGATAGTTAAAGTTGTGAAATATGATTTGGTAATATCTTATAACATTTTTTCAACTGGCAGCATCCACACATGATCAAGACGTTTTCAGTTTTTATCCAGAAGAAAGGTGTTGTAATGGATTCGAAGAAGTCTTGAATAGGTATAGGGAGATTTTACCCCATCTAAAGCTTGCAGGCCCGACCTCATTCGCACCAGTCATTGAAAAGGCTATGACAATTGTTGAAGAAAGTGGAGGACAGTATCATGTGTTGGTTATCATTGCTGATGGACAGGTAGAAATTCGTTTCTTCCATAATCCTTTCGATTTGGATATTAACTAAACATATCTTTGACATGTCACATATGTACTCTTAAACCGTTATTAACATGCATGAGCAAATTCTGTTTATGATGAGTAGATGACAGGGTTCTAATAACCTGAATCTCTCACAATATGAATTTTTTTTTAGTTTCAAAATTGCATTTATTTATAACCCTCCTACACTTTGGTCTGATCTAGAAAATGTCCTCCTTTTCTTTATTATATTCAACTTTTACATTTTGTTATGACATTCATTATTGCTCTGATTATATAGGTAACAAGAAGTGTGGATACTGAACGTGGTCGGTTGAGTCCACAAGAACAGAAAACTGTAGATGCCATAGTTGAAGCAAGGTGACTGCCCGTAATCCTTATCAAGTAAATAAAGAATTTTATGTCTCCAGCTGACGTTTAGTACTCTTTTTTACAGCAAGCTTCCATTATCAATTGTATTAGTTGGGGTTGGTGATGGACCCTGGGACACAATGAAGGAATTTGATGATAACATTCCTTCTCGCTACTTTGACAATTTCCAGGTAACAATCTTGTTTTTTTAAATGTCTTTATATACAGGTGGCTATTTCGACCTACTAGAATTACCTTCAATCTCAAATTGATAAGACATAATTTAGCTAATAGGTTGCAAGTCTAGAAAGTTTGCAATTTTGATGCACACATACCCCTCCTACATAGTTTTATTCGAAAGTTCAAGATAGTATAGTCTATTGTAATAATATTTGTTTGTAATTGTATCTCATATCTGCTTTACATTTTCTAAATAAATTATAAATAAAAAACAAGTGCTTTACATTTTCCTTTTATTTTTATGCAAGTTTGTCAATTTCACGGAAATCATGAACAAGAACGTGCCGCCAATTCGAAAGGAGACTGAATTTGCTCTTGCAGCATTAATGGAAATTCCTACTCAATATAAAGCAACAATCGAACTGAATATTCTAGGGTATTTAACAAGCTCTCACATAAATTTGAATTATTGTTACACATTTTGGCCATAAAAATTAAATTAACTTTGACCATCTTTATCCTCACACTACACTTTTGGTGTTAAAATCAACAGTAGTCGCAAAGGAATTTCTCCAAAGAGGGTTGCACTTCCACCCCCGGTTCATGTTGCACCGTCTTTTAGCAGCTCAAAACCATCATATTCAGCCGGATTTCAGGACTCACAACCTTATGACGACCCAAACACTCCTGTTACTGCTGTTCCGTATTATGCTCCAACCAATGTAGAGCGAACGGCACCACCTATCCCAAATCCTATTTATGAAGATAAGGTGCATTTGATTTTGTCCAATGCGTTTGGTTCTATCTCTGGTATTTTTATTAAGTTCATTTTAACGATAATGCTAATATCTTATATCTACCTTTGCAGTTATGCCCCATTTGCCTAACTAATTCAAAGGATATGGCTTTTGGCTGTGGACATCAGGTATGTACTTTCACTGTGTTTAAAATAGATAGGTGGCTTTTTTTTAATGGTTTTATTAAAAGAACACCAAATGCCCAGCTGGGCTTACAAATAAACATGCATCGTCTGCAAGATGCAAACAGAAGCATGACACCAAAATGAAAGTGATAAATACAGCCGCAACATTAATTTTTACATCAGATGTCTAAAATACACTTCTTGATCAAGTACACCTGCTGCATCACTTTTGATACTCCCTTAGCACTCCCTTAAACTTCCTGAATTATTTTTCCAATCTTCCAACGGAATTACCCATTTTTTTCTTCGATTGTGATCCAAAGATGAGCTAGTAATTTTGTGGACATGAACACATCTTCTTTTAAGATAGCAATACGACGATTCGTTGAGTTGTGTACCAAATTTGTTCCTCCACTTCCAAATGGACCATAACAACACATATCTAGAAGCTAAACATGCTAAGTCACTAAGGTCCGAACGAGTTTGAAAGTTTGCACCATGTATAGCATTTGATACCCCATTCAGAATTGCAGCACTAATGCCCCACCAGTCGTTAAAATTTCTCCATAAGTGTGTCACAAAACAGCATGAAGTAAAGAGATGATCAGTATCTTCATCAGCTCTTAAACAAAAGGGCCAGGAAACACAGCTCACATGTACGTCTTTTGACAAGATATTTAAGCGAGTTGGCAGCTTGTTTATTTCTAACCTCCAAATGAAAACGTATACTTTTTTGGGCAAACATGAGAGCCATTTGCATAAATGAGTTGGAGAGTTCACACCAAGCAGATTAGCATCAATTATTTTAGATAGGCCATTAACTGAAGACATACCATTTGAGTTCAACTTCCATAACCACCCATCAGGTGATCCCTGCTTTAGATGCCCCATGGACTGCAATTCTGTGCTTAAGGCTAAAAGCTCGTCCTCTGTCCTTCCGCGAATATTGGATCTCCATTCCCATATGCCTTTGAGCCCAACAACATCGTTTGTTACCGATCTGCTACCTTGGCCACTTTATTTGATTCTACTGCATATAACCTTGGGTATTTTTCAGCGAGACATATAGAAAGAGACGGAATGCATATGTCGGACCAAAATAAGGTTTCGTTACCCTGCCCAATCTTTCGAACTATGGAGCTAGAAAAAGCAGCCCCTGTTTTATCCACCATTCCTCCACATTTCTTGATATTGTTCCAGGTATGACCTAGAAGCCTCTGCCCGAAGTCAGTATGCAAACCGCCATCTTCTCCATATATAGAATGTATTACTTTTCTCCAAAGCGCATCCTTTTCTAACTTGAATCGCCACGATCATTTGCTAAGCAGGCTCCAATTTTTTGCCTTTAGGCTTCCAATGCCCAAACCACCTTTGTTCTTAGCAGCTATCGTTCGGCCCCAGCTAATCCAAGTGATCGACTTTTTATCAAAGTGGTTCCAAAAGAATTTTCTTCTCAATTTTTCCAAAGCATTGATAACCACAATGGGAGCTCTAAAAAGAGAGAAATAGTAAAGGGGTAGACTACCTAACACTAATTTAACAAGTGTTAGCCGCCCCCCGATAGAAAGTAGCTTCGCTTTCCAAGGATTTAACCTGGATAGAAATCTGTCGATAACTTCTCCCCAAGCAGCTAATGAACTCATCTCCTTGCCCCCCGGAAGTCCTAAGTAATTAAATGGGAATAAATCTGAGGAGCAACCAAATCGGGCTGCCATATTGGAGACATCTTGATTATTAACGCCCACACCATATAACTGAAGGATACTGATCAGGTTTAAAGCATTCTCCAAAGACCATTCCCCAAAAATTAATGCGTCGTTCGCATATTGCAATTGGGTCAGGGTCAAATTATTAGACCCCACCGAAACTCCTTTGAAAATTCCATGTGTTTTAGCGTCCAACATTGAAGATCTTCCCGATACTAAATGATCCCTAATCCATCTTCTCCATTTGGGTCCGAAATTCATTTGAGCCATTCTGCTATCCAGAAAATTCCAATTTATGTTATCGAAAGCCTTTTCAAAGTCTATCTCGAACAAAAAAGCTTTTTGTTTTTCTTTTTTGATCCACTCCACAACTTCATTAGCAATTAAAACACCATCGACAATTTGCCTCCCTCCGATGAAGGCGGATTGGGTGGGATCGACAACTTTTGAGATCACTTTTAATCGATTAGACAGTAACTTGGATATGATCTTGTAAAGACACCCGATGAGACTGATGGGCCGAAAGTCATTGAAGGAGACGGGGTCTGGAACTTTCGGTATCGATTAGACAGTAACTTGGATATGATTCTGTAAAATAGATAGGTGACTAACTGGTAAATGCTTCAAAGCGTCTTGATAAATTGAAGTGCTTCAAAATATATCGGGTCAGGTTGACCCACTACCTTTGATGGTCCATATATATTTAGTGTACTATCGTAAAAGGCTGTATATTATTAATATGTAATGTAATGGATCACTCATAACCTGCTAAACCCATTTGACCCGTATCCTTATCTCTAATAATATAATGTATCACTCATAACATGCTATCGTAAGAGGCTGTATACTATTAATATGTAATGGATCACTCGTAACATGCTAAACCCATTTTGACCCGTTATCTTTATAATTAATTCTTTTGCATTATCACCTTGACCATTAGCTCTGTAACACTCATAGGTTAAAATTGCCACATTTTATGAATTTCTATCTATGTTGTACCTTGTGTGGATCCCCGGACCTTATAACACTGTATGCGTTCTTTACAGACATGTTGCGAATGTGGAGAACCCCTCAAGTTATGCCCGATCTGTCGGAGTAAAATCGAAACCAGAATAAAGTTATTTTGAGGTTGATTCAAGTTGTACGACTGTTGATTCTTTTATCCTGTGAAATTCGTTCTTCGTTCTGCTGGAAGCTTAATAAATTATTACTGTACAAAATTAAAGGTTCACTTCCTTGTAAATTCCTTAAATATTTTTTTTTCTTTCCCTTTTCTGGATTTGTAAGAAAGGTACAGTCACTATAACTCTATAAGATGTAAATTACTCCATAATTCATATGTTTGGGTTTAAATGTCTTTTATGCTGTTAAAAATGACCTGCATCTCATAGTCCCTATAACTCTATAAGATGCCTTTTGTGGTGTCCTCGTAGTGCTGGTGTGGTAGTGCTGGTGTGGTGTACAGGCTATCTATCTTTTATACACGCGGTTTAAGAGTGCTCACGAGCTTTCTCATCAGGACTAGCGCCACATCAGCACTTTTCCATCAGGGCTAAGTCAGGTCTGAACATTCTCAACCATAACATACTTCCTCATAAAAATTGGGGCTCATTATATTAATTAATTAATTAAATGTGCAAGTATACAAGCTAATAGTACAACTATAAAAAAACATATATGCCTGTCCTCAATTGTGTGGAAATATGGCGTGAAGCAGGGCAAAGGGGAAGGAGGGCGGCCGAGGACTAGCACAGGGCTAGTTGTTGCCAATGGCGCCCTCATGAGGGCTAGCCAAGGCGGATATGAGAACGGTACGGTTGGGAGCACTCTAACCGGGTTGATTATTTTCGACTCTTTCTCTGACCCTCCATTATTTACTGTCGTTGCGGTTTAAACATATTACCTGTAGTTGGGATATCGTGGACCCATCTACAAGCTAACTTACTACAGTAGTTTCGAATAATTCAAATTGAAAAACCTACTGTACTACATGACATAAATGTATACTATGAATTAAACTCTAGACCTTTTGATGACAGGTGATACTAAGATCACAACAACCAGTTTAAAAAACAGATATAGCCTTAATAAATGTATAAACCTACAATGGAATTAGATCATATGGGTCATACTTCATAAATGCATGTACACCAAATCATAAACCAAAACAGTAAAAAGTAACCCTGCAAAAACAAGACAACCATTAATACAAAGACACAAAATTTTTAAGAAAGAAAACGTAACATCATTTCTGTTTTCCTCACCTTCTTACATTCAATGCTTTGCTTGCCAACGGCTGACATCTTCATCATTCATAAACCATCCCAACGACCTCATAAAACTTATCTCAATAAAATAAACACAACTACTCTTTACATTTGTTTGATCTAGAATCAGTTAAATGGCCATGGTAACCGGGTTTTCGTACCAGAGGCTGAAAAATGAAGGTGACAGTGACTACGAGAAGGAAATCGAGCAAGAGATTAATCGGTTTAAGTCCAGAATCAAATGGACGTTGAGGTTGAAAAAGGTTCATATTAAAAAAAGATTGAAAATGAAGATTCCGAGCTTAAGGAAGTTCGTGAGGCGAAAAGCTCGTATAGTAATAACTTCGTTTGCAAAAGTTGTTAAAAGGCTTAAGGAGAGTGGATCCCATTTTGGTGATTTGTTTGCTGGTAATTATTTGTTTTTGCAGGTTAATCCTAAACCTTTTAAATTGGTTAAGGGTTAATGCTATGCTACCACTTAGAATTTGGATCAAGAGGGGTGTTTGTAGTTCTTTTGATAAGGTTTGTTTTTGTTGATTAAATGCAATGTTTTAGTTGATTCGAATTAGTGAGTTTTATTTTATTTTATAAGGCATTATATGTGGATGAAATATGTTTTACAAACGTGGAGAACTTGTATTCCAGAAGATGAAATTCTTGTGTGATTAATGCATTACTATTATCAAATTAATTATTAATTAGATAATTACACAAGAGATTGAATCAACTTCATCTGTTTTAAGATTATTGTCCGGTTTTGACCTTTTGAGTTTTTTTTTACAACTTTAATTTTAAATATTTTTGTTTGTGATATATAATATTCGATGAAAATTTTATCAATGAAAACACATTTTAAAACCAAATCATCTCATATATTTTTCTGAAAATATTACATATCACGAATATAAAAGTATTTTAAAATTAAAATTAAAAAAATAAATACTTTGAACATTTATGTTGAAAGGGATGGAATATAACATTTGAATACTTAATGATAAATGCACGTGAATTACAAGTGTTCCATGTTTTTAACATTTATTAGATTAGATTTCAAAGTCATTAACATAATCACATGACATGTAAGGAGATATAATACATTAAAAACTAAAGGTGCGTTTGTTTACCTCTTAATTGAATAGTTCAGCACTGAATGCTGAACTATTCAGCATTCAGTGCTTTTGTTTCTGACCTCTGAATGAGATATGGTGCTGAATGTTTTAGTATCAAGTGTTGAACCATTCAGAGTTAAATTACTCTCTTAACCATTAAGGAGCTAAATTTTATGTAATATTCTTCTTAAATTATATCCAGAACACTTATCAAATAAGTATATTGAAGTTTTTGTTAATGTTAAACGATAACAAGTTAATTTAATTGATTCAAGTTGTTTATTAAAAATGATTATCAAACACCTTATTGTCATTCAGAACTAAATTCATTCAGAGATTCTGAACCATTCAGATTATGACCCATTCAACACTAAATCATTCAGTTTTATCAAACGCACCATAAGACCACTAATAACGTAGCTTTAGTAGTTGTCTCTAACGCCAAAAAAGATGAGATGGACCTCACTAACGCCAACAAACGCAGTTAACCAGGCGTATGGACTGACGCCGTAATGATGCTAGTCAGTGAAATGACAGAAAAGTTTTTTGGCGTTTGCTTATTTTCAACCAATCACAATTTTACACCTATTTATATATTATTAATTATTAATTTATTTTTCTCCACCAGACTCCAATTATATTTTACCATATCACCCAACTCAAAATTAACATATACCACTATTTTACTTCACTCCATGACATTGTCACGTCATCGTTAGAACGTCAGAAAACCATGTTTTCTCCAAAAAGTTTAACACTTGATTTCACATCACAGTCACTGAGCTTCACGGTTAAAAATGGTCAAGTAAACAAGATGAATTATTGCTACAAACATGTCAAGTTTTTCTCTGACTTATCTTAGATTGACCTTGAGTTAACTGACAAACGGGTACACGCTTACAAGGCTTAACTCAAATGCTAGTGGATCGTTCCAACTTCAAGCCATACATAAAACGGATAATAGTTATTATGATCATCTTAAGTAAGAATATGAAGTTTTTGACAACATGAATTGTTCACTAAAGTGTAACATGTGCGAGTTATTGTTCATCTATTTATTTGCATTTTCAAATGAGTAATCTAGCTATTCAACTATTCAACGTAATTATCAACTTACCCAATTAAACGTTAATACTTAGTTAAATTATTGTGGTGAGAGAATAACTACATTATCATAAATTACATGGTTAGAAAGATGAGTAGAGGATGATTAGATGGAAAAATCATTTTCCATTCTATTTTAATAAATCTAAAAATATACGTTTTCGACTTCATTGTCATAAAGTTAAAAAACAACTTCGGGGGCCAAATAAGACATATTCCAACTACAAGGGGTGAACTGAGACTCATCACAAAATATCTCCCAAAAAATAAAAATAAAAATCCTACACTGTCTTCCTGAAATGATCTTTGGCCTTTGCTTCTTGCACTAACCCACCCTTATCTTTCTGCATTTCATCTCCCCTTTTTTTTGTTATGACATCTGCTACAACAATTCTCCCATTTCAATTACTAAACCCTAAATGCAGCACCATACCCACCACATTTGGGTCAATCCCATGTCTTTCTTCACCTTCTAAACCATTAAAGACCTTAACTTTATCTAAATTCTCATCATGGGTCTCTCACAAAAACAGTAATTTATCTCTCAAATTACCCCAATTTGTTACACAAAATTCAGATTGGTCACAACAAGTGACACAAGAAAGTGAAACAGTAGAGGAAGAAGATGCAACTAATGATGAAGAAGTAGAAGAAGGAGAAGAAGAAGAATCATATTCAGAACCACCTGAAGATGCAAAGATTTTTGTGGGTAATTTGCCTTATGATTTTGATAGTGAGAATTTGGCTCAGCTCTTCAATACTGCTGGAACTGTTGATATTGCTGAGGTACTAAAAGATTATTCATTTATATATTTACTTTATTATATAGATATAGATATAGAAGTTTTGTAATTTATATGTGTTTTGTAGGTGATATACAATAGGGATACAGAACAGAGTAGAGGGTTTGGGTTTGTAACAATGAGCACAGTGGAAGAAGCTGATAAAGCTGTGGAGAAGTTCAATGGATATGTAATGCTTTTCTTATTCCCCTTAATTGTGTTTACTATCATGTTATTGTATGTATTCTAGGTTTATAAAAAGTAACAACTTTGGTGATTCTAGGATTATTCAAATGCGCCCCAAGTGGACTAATTATATTTAGTGGCTATATACATCTACAAAACCATAAATCCTAATAATATATGAGGTCCAAGAGTTAAATTTGGTGGTGTCTTATACAATTTGAATCTTGTAGTGGTGTCACGGGACACCACCACAAGACACATAGATACGCCATTGAATCTTGATATAGAGTAAACGCTCTTTAAGTTCAAACTAACAGTATGGCAAAATTCGACTAAAATGACCTCGAGTCAGTTAAGCTTGAAAAGTTAATATAAGTGGAACTGCTAAGTAGCCTTAGTTACACTGTATTTTTAACAACAAACACATACACCCTTTTTGTCCATGACAGGACTCGAACTCACAACCTCATTAATGAGTTCCCTTGATACCGGTAGGCCAGAAACCCTTTGGTAGTCTTAGTTACATATATAATATATATCTTAGCATTACATAATAGATAAAACTCAATAAGAGTACAGGTGAATCCGTATAAGCTCGACTTTGACTTGTTATCTGTTCCAAATTTCAATTTCAACTTTTTTTACTTACACAAGGTTGGATTTAGTCCGAGATCAAATAATTTGTAACAATACCATCTCATTTGCAAAATCAAATTTGTTTTGACTAATGTCACTATTCGTTCTGATTCAAAGTACTCAAATCTAGTGGGATAAGTATGTGATTTATCGTTAAAGGGTTTGTTAAAAAGGTATAGTTGATAAGGTATAACAATTTTATCCGTGACATGTCATAATGTGATTATTGTTGTGAACAGGATGCAAATGGAAGACTTCTTACTGTAAATAAAGCTGCACCAAGAGGTTCGCAGCCCGAAAGACGAGTAGTAGGGACATCTTTCAAGATATATGTCGGTAACTTGTCATGGCAAGTGGATAACAGTCGACTCGAGCAGGCATTCAACGAACATGGGAAGGTTGTCGACGCAAGGGTTATATATGATCGTGAAACTGGGCGTTCTCGTGGGTTTGGTTTTGTAACAATGGCAAGTGAGGCAGAAATGAATGATGCCATTGCTGCTCTTGATGGACAGGTATGAAACTACTATATGGGACCCCTATTTTATTTATGGATTTTTCTGATGACAGCTTTTAGGGCTGTCGTAAACATGATTTTTTAGTGACGGTTATTCAGATGTATAATATTTTTATGTACCTTGATGGCAGCTCAGAGAGCTGCAGTTAGAAAAATCCTTAATATATATACTAGAGATGAAAATTCCATTTCATTTCAATTTGGGTTGTAAGGTAAAGGTTCAAACGGGTTGTGATCAAACGGGTATTAGCTAAACGTGAAGCTGGTTGAACAGGTTTAACCTGTTAAAATTCATGCAAGGTGTATCCAAATGCCTACAATGGCATAAGTTGTTTTATTCGGATGTATTGTTATTCTAGTTAGTTTTATAGCTTCCACAACCATAATCAATACATTAGTTAATTTTATACTTTTATAAGTTTGGAAAAATAGGTGTCGATAGGCCAGCCAACCTGTCCAAACCTGTGACCTGCACAAACTGTTACCCATTTTGACATGTTACCAATTCATCCAACCTTAGTTTAGACGTGTGCACGTTATAGCCTAAATTAATTGGTAATTTGTGTATATGTTGCAGAGTTTGGATGGAAGAGCAGTAAGAGTAAATGTTGCAGAAGAGCGTCCGAAGCGTAGCTTCTTTTAAATATTGAATGAGAGCAATCAGGTGAAGGTTACTTGCAAGGGACCTGATTCCCTTTCATTTTTGAATCATTTTAGATTCTTTTAAGATCTTTTATGTTATCTAGAATTATTGTTAGTCATGACATGTTATATTTAGTATTTTTCCTAGCTGATATGTCACTTCCACAAGTATAAAAAGTCTTGGTTTTTTCAAGTTGTTACAGAACCCACTTTAAAGATATATGCCCTCTTGTCCGCAAACCGCCCTCGCCATGTGCTTGAGGGCACCGATGGCAGCGCGCCTAGCATTGGCCGCCTCACGCTTTTGCCCCGGTGTTCGTGCTTTATAGTTTATACGCGTATTTTGAGGGAGAGGTTTGTTGATTTATTGGTTGTACTTTTAGCGTAATTATTTTTACATTGGTTTATTTAGTTAAGATAGTGGGGGTCAGTTTTTTTTTTAGGAAGAAGGAAGTTTGAGAAAATGATGATGTTGTGCCAGTGTGGTAGTCCGTCCTAAGAGGAAACGATGTCATGGATGTGAGTGGTCTTAGCGGTGTAAACTAGTCGAGTCATCTAGGCTAGTCTAGGCTCGAGCTTGGCTTGTTTAAGTTCCATAGAGCTCGGACTCGGCTCTTATGAAATTATATACACTCGACGTTGAATAGTTTTATTTATAATATAGTTATATAGTTAGTATTATATACTTATATATTACATAAAAAAATATATATGATATATATATATATCTATAGAGCTCATTAACTACACGAGCTCCAAAATATGTTAGATTTTGGGGTCGAGCTCGTTTAAACTCAGCTCAAATCAAGCTTTTAAGAGTCAAGTTCGAGTAACTCGCGAGTAACTAGGCTCATAACTTGACCACACCGGAACTGTCTAAGGTTTCCCAACTTTTTTTTTTTTTTTTTTTTTTTTAATGAGAAAATAATGCTATACTAAGTACGGAGTACTAACATCCAAGGATGAAAAAGACTCGAGATGGGGCCGAGACGGTAGAGACCTTAAAACGTCGCAACGTAAAAAATGGGGTCGAGACGGATGTTAACCAACGTTGACTTTTTAAAATAAGCATTTCAAACATATATATTTCAAAGTAAACATAGATATTTGCCTTTGAAATATTTTTGTTTGAAATGATTATTTTTGAAATTTATTTTTGTCATGACCCCGTCTCGGCCATTTTTTACCGTCTCTGCCGTTGTTGACCGTCTTATTGGCGTTGTTGACCACTTCGTTTGTAGATCCGTTGCAACATTAGCATGGTAAAACTGTTGCGACGCCCGTTAAGGCGCCTGTCTCGGCTGTTTTTTACAACACTGCTAACATCTATATTAATTCAACAACATTGCTAACATCTATATTAATTCAATATTCATATACAAAAATATAAAAACATAATCATACTCAATTCACATCCTATTACAATCTCACATCCTATTACAATCTGAGACTAATTTTTTTTAGTTTATTTAGGGTGACTAGAAAGGAACTACATATTTTATAACAAGACCAAAAACTTTATACTTGATCAGGTTATTAAACAATCAAGAAGAAAGCAAATAATCAAATATAATATATATGTACTTCCAATATTCCTTTTGGGATAGATATCAAACTTGTTAAATTAATAGCAAGCATAAAATCTAAAAAAGAACCCATTACTTTACCATTTTTATAGTTCAGAATAAATATATTCCAAAACAAAAAGAAGTAGCAAGGGATCATATATGATATATCACATATTAAAATCAAATTTCTGTTACTTGCTCCAGTATCCTCCTAGAATGTTTGCAGGTTTGTATACAAGTTATGCTACTGTTAATAGTTATACTAAATATACTAAACCTTCAACTCATCCTACCTCTACATTACTTTATATGATAAACTTACATTTTTTTAAAAATGTACACATGTATATGCACATGATACAACTGCATAACTGGCTTCACACAACACGTGATTTCATACATTTCATTGATTGATGCTGTTTGTGGATTCTTGGACTCTAATTGTTAAAAGTGAAAAGATGTTTGCGAGTGATAGAGTAGACATCACAAAAGTGACAAATAAATCTTCAAATTAACATTAACTTCTTTTGACTCAAATTGAAGCAAGGAAGTTGATTCAGTTAGTCACTTTATTCTGTCCAAAATATGTATAAAAAGGCTACAAGGTTGTCTCAATACAAGTGCACAACCAAATTAGCAAGTTTAACAAACAAAAGCTTCACCTTTTTTAACTTCAAAATGGACCAATCACAGTCCAAATACACCACCAAGGCATGGCCATCATCTAACTCCGACAAACAACGGCTTTTAATCGGCCCGAATCCCTTAACCAGCACCGATCCTTTGACAAGTGCCAGTTCAGCGATGAACCCACTGAACCAAATGAACCCAATGAACAAAATGAACCCAATGCAGCAACAGCCTCACCAGCAGCAACTTATGGGTCCAATGATTAACCCAGTGGCTCAACAGTTGTTGGGTATGGGGAATAATCCGATGCACCAGCAGCAACCGCAGCTCATGGGTCCCAAAAACAATTCGATGCTGAATTCAATGATGAATCCGATGCATAACCCTATGCATAACCCGAGGATGCAACATGACATGGGGAGTGGTGGTGTACACAATCCAATGATGCACCAGCAGGATCGAAACTCAATCTTTAGTGCATCGGATGATAATGTGATCATGAAACAAGTGTTTGATACTCATCTCCCTGATGGCACCGATGTTAATATCAAACCGCTTGTTCACATTGTAGAAGAGATCCTACGACATGCTACCATCAATGCGGACCCTACTTCATCGGTATTATAATTTCTATGCATAATTCTGTCCACTAAATCCTCTTTTTTACAAGTACTTTAAAATTCCTTGTTTCTCAATAAACAGGGCTTCTATTTCAAATGTGTATGCCTGGCAAACGCATTGGGTTAGGTCAAGGATCAAATTTGTTTGGGTCGAAACGGGCTATGGGTCGAAACAGGTCACGGGTCGAAAGAGGTCAATTTGTAAATAGGTTGAACGGGTTGGTTTGAGACCCATTTTCATCTAAATGTTGGGGTCGGGTTGGGTCGAGACCCAGTTTCAGTTTTCAATTTCACGTTTCAGTTTCCAGTTTCACAGCTCTCGCCGCTTCTAATCGCTGTGTAAATTATATTTGGCTCTAAATTTTCTGCAGGTTTCACATGCTGACGTGGACAAACTGGATGGAAAACTCGAGGGAAGACCTCAGCAAGCGAATACCGTTTTGATGCTTAATTCATTGTCACATATAATCGACAAACTTGCTTGCGAGGTTCGTTTTGAAACACTTTATGTATACATCATTTATTCTTACTTAACATGTAACAACATGTGATTAAGATTATATTAACAGATGGCGTTCAAAAGCTTAAGTGGCAGTGACGGACACACAACAGCACTTGCGTTATTTCACACGGTAGCAAACTTCCACTGGGACGCCAAGCTGGCATTAATCCTCGCAGCTTTTGCTCTTAATTACGGTGAATTCTGGCTTCTAGCTCAGATTTACTCATCGAATCAACTTGCAAAATCGATGGCTATTCTTAGACAAGTACCGATGATTATGGAGCATTCAGCACCATTGAAACCTCGATTCGATGCACTCAACAAACTCATCCACTCGGTCATTGAACTAACCCAATGCATCATTCAATTTAAAGAGCTCCCTGCTTCGTACATTTCTCCCGAAGTACCAGCCATGGCCCGCGCTTTGAATACGATTCCTACTGCAGTTTATTGGAACGTTCGAGGGATCATTGCGTGTGCTTCTCAGATTTCAAGCCTCACCAGCATGGGACATGAGTATATATAACTTTATTAGTGTCTAACACGCACTAATACAATAATTAAAATATGTTTTGAGTTTAAATACGGTGATTAATTAGCTAATAAGGTTTAATTACTTTAGGTATGGGATATCATCGACCGAGTTGCAGTCATGGGAACTTTCTACTTTAATCCTCAAGATCAACCACTTACTTGAATTTCTCAAGAAACAGCTCGAAGATTGCCTTCGTGTTTTAGGTACGTTATTGTCACTTTACAAATATTTAAAAAAAGGTGACAGCATGTCGTTAATACGCTTTAAACAGTTGTACATTCATGTAAGCGCCACCACTAAGTTAGTAACTGTTATGTACAATTGTTTAAAGCGCGTTAACGACAGTCCTAACTCCAAAGTGTTGTCGTTAGCAAAATCCTTAAAGTAAATGTATAGATAAATGTGTACATGTTTGATTAATGCAGGAGATAGGAAGGAGATGGATTTCAGAAACTCGTTCAACCAGTTATTCGACACAATCCATATCGACAACATGAAAATACTTAAGATCTTGATTAGTCCAAGGGAAGACATACTTCCTCTATATGATGGCAATACTAAGCAAAGGGTTTGAGCAATACTTCATATTTACATATATTGAGCTTAAATCTAATAGAGTTCTAACAACGATACATTTATTAATTATTTGTATACTGAACTGATTTTAATAGGTTAGCCTACAAGTTCTGAGAAAAAGGAATGTGCTATTGCTGATATCAGGACTAGACATGTCACGTGATGAGTTGTCAATCCTCGAGCAAATTTACAGTGAATCCCGCATTCAAGGGTCGAGGATAGATGCTTTGTACGAGGTTGTATGGATACCAATTGTGGACCCATCGGTTGAGTACACTGAGGCGATGGACCGACAATTTGAGGACATGAGAAATAGTATGCCGTGGTACTCGGTGTACCACCCTTCAATTATTGATAGGGCGGTGATAAAGTCCATTGGTGACAGGTGGCACTTTAGGAGCAAGCCTATCCTCGTCGTACTGGACCCACAGGGTCGGGAGTTGAGCCCGAATGCCATTCACATGATGTGGATTTGGGGAAGCAATGCCTTCCCTTTCACGAGCGCCCGAGAGGAAGCCTTGTGGAGGGAAGAAACTTGGAGACTCGAGTTGCTAGTCAGTGGAATGGACCCCACTATACTCAACTGGGTGAGTTCACCGTTTACTTTCTGTTTGTTCGTTTACAGAATTTTTCTAATGACATTCCTTAGGGCTGTTGTTAACACGTTTAAAAATGTTATACATCTGAATAAGAATAACCATCCTAAAATTAATAATTAACTGCTACGCACAACATTTCCTAGCCTGTTAAAGACAACCTAAGGGCGGTCGTTAGAAAAATCCTTTTATCTTTTAATATTTTTGACATATAAAGAGGATTTTGCAAATTATTAAAATCTAAAGTGAGAATGGGTGTACTTTATTCTTTAGATAAGAGAAGACAAATACATCTTCTTGTATGGAGGTGATGACATTGAGTGGATTCGCAAATTCACCAGCAGCGCGCGGGCCATGGCAACTGCTGCACACATCCCATTAGAGATGGCCTACGTTGGAAAAAGCAAGAAAAGGGAAAATGTCCGAAGGGCAATTGCGGCCATCAACGTTGAAAAACTTAGTTACTGCTGGCAAGACACTACTCTCATCTGGTTCTTTTGGACCCGTATAGAAAGCATGTTATACTCCAAAATCCAACTCAAACGGGCTGATGATCAAGACCCCATAATGGTCCAAATCAAGAAACTACTCAGCTACGACAAAAATGGATCATGGGCTTTACTTTGTAGAGGATCAAATATACTAACCAATGGACATGGTTCGACCATGTTACAAACACCTACTGACTATGACTTATGGAAGGAACATGTTCCCACAAGGGGGTTCGACATGTCGTTTACGGACTACCATGACAAACTTCATGTTGCAGCGAATAACTGTTGTCGTTTTGAGTTTCCAATTGCAGCCGGTAGGATCCCGGAAGGAATGCGTTGCCCTGAGTGTCATCGGTTGATGGAGAAACACATTGCTTTCACTTGTTGTCATGATCAAACTGGCCTTCTTGAACCGTATTGAGCCGCATTTGATGAAGTTTATACAAATTTCGATAGTTTCTGATGCTGTTTTCTATCATTAGTAAGTGAAAAGTGAATAAACAGAAGCAACTGAATGCTGATGAGTTCCTGTTGCATGTTACAATAAGATAATAATAGTGTGTGAAGAGTGTAATCTATTTTACGTGAAATCTGGCGAGTCTAAACTGTTGTATGAGTTAGACATGCTTTTGATGTAATAAAATGCTGTATAATAATAAATAATAAATCTTAATCAAGCTTAGTGTTTATTGTTATTGCTATGATGTACTTATATTTTTTTATTCAAGTAATAATAATGTTAAATTTATAAACAGTATAGCCCTTATAGCTCAGTGGTAGAGCGCCAGTCTTGTAAACTGGAGGTCTGTAGTTCGATCCTGCATGGGGGCATTTTTTTTTATTTTTTTTAATTTTTTTTTTGTTTTTTTTATGATGTTAGACAAAAAGGGTTTCTAAAAACATAACCAGAGAGCAGATCACACATTTAAACGCTACTGGTGGTGCTACAGGTCCAACAATGGCTTCCATTATCCAGAAGATTGTTAGAAAACACTCACAAACCAAAACCCTAATAACAACTCTCAACCACCGACTCATCATCTCACCCACCCATTTACCCGACCCAAAACCGTTTCCGATCCCCTTTTTCAAACCCACCATCTCTAACCCAAAACCAAACCCAAACCCAAACCCTAACCCTAACCCTAACCCTAACCCTAACCCAGAAGCCCCAATCTTTTACCCTAGTTTTGCATTCGAGTCATTCATATATCCAATTTCTCAATCTGGGTATATTCAATCTGTTAATGATAATGATTTTGAAAATGAAGATGAACACAAAATATGGGCTGATAGTGTGAAGAAGAAAAGAAAGAAGAAGATGAACAAACACAAGTTAAAGAAACTCAGAAAGCGTTTGAGGAAAAAGACTAAATAAATTTATTTCTCACATTCTTGATTTTAGTCTGGTGAGAAATTTTATTGCTTTTAAATGTGTTTCTTTTTGAAATGCTAAGAAAAATTTGAACTTTAGTCTTTATGTAACAACCCATCTTATGATGACCTAATTTTGGTGTTTAGCTATGGTATCTGTTGAATTCTTGGGGCTGTGACCTCAATTGTTGATGTTAATTGGAATGATATCTTTTTATTTTGGTTATTGACTTGTAGTTGTATGATTAATTCAATGTGGATTGAACATATTTCTAACTTAGTTTTCATTGCTTGATTTGGGAGGCCACAATGATTTAAGGTGGCTTGATATTAGGTTGATTTCATTTTGTTGCTTTCTGTATCCATGTCCAAGCTTTTGATTTGGCCTATTTTGGAATCTGGATTTGGTTCTAGACATATTTATTGAATAATTGATACCACTAATTTGTATGCTGTTTTATGGATCTTATTTATGTTGTGAATGCTTATTTGTTTCTCTGATTTGAGAATAGTTTGAATTGGTAAAACAAGAAAAACACATATAGCCCCATAAATTTCTGTCCCTAGTTTATATCTACACCTCACACATATCTTTTATTCTTTCTCTTAATCTTTCACTTAAAGAAAGTTATGCATTTTTTGACCCTTCAAATAAAGGTTCCGTTTTTCAAATAAGATTGCATATTGTGCATAATGGCACGCCAATTAGTCATTCTTGCCCTCATTTTAATCGGCGTTGTTGGCCTCATTAATGCTGTTAAAACGCCTGCCTATGCCCCTGAACCGTCAGCTCAAAAGGATGATGGGGACAAGGCGTCAACACCATCTCCAGCAGGCTCAAAAGATAAATCTCCATCTTCCTCACCTACCTCAGCTCCAACCCCATCAGCCGATGATGGATCATTTTCACCCGGCCCATCTGCTGACGATGGATCATTGTCACCCGGCCCGTCTGCCGGTGATGGATCATTGTCACCCGGCCCGTCTGCCGATGATGGATCATTGTCACCTGGACCATCTGCCGATGACTCTAATGTGAGCCCACCTGAACAAGAATCTTCAGAGTCTCCAGAATCCGCCGAGGCACCAGAATCGGAAGCCGATGCGCCGGCTTCCGATTCTTCGGAAGCCGATGCGCCGGCTTCCGATTCTTCGGAAGCCGATGCGCCTGCTTCCGATTCTTTGGTAGCCGATGCGCCGGCCTCCGATTCTTCGGTAGCCGATGCGCCGACCTCCGATTCTTCGGTAGCCGATGCGCCGGCCTCCGATACTTCGGTAGCCGATGCGCCGGCCTCCGATACTTCAGAAGCCGATGCGCCGGCGTCTGAAGAATCTGAAGCCGATGCACCAGAATCTGATGCGGCATCTATCTTGAAGGACACTCTTGCAGCTGCTGCTATTGCAGGTTTCTTCCTTTTCTTAATTACGAAAGCGATAGAGTACATATTTTTACAAATTTAAGGGGGAGTGTGTACATATTTCGATCTTGGTCTTATAGAACCTAATTTTATACAATGCCATGTATGATATGGCCCCAGAAATATGAAAACACATAGAGTTGTTTATAAATGATTGAACACTTATTTAGACATCTTCATGACATATGCAAGAATTGTTATCTTTAAATAAGAAAAGAACTTCTGTCTGGTTTAATATATAACGATGATTGACTCCAACAAGATTAGTCAATACAACTAATGTTAATCCGGTTAGAATACTTTTATGTAAAAGAGTTTGTCCTTATCGAGTTTTCTAGTAATACGAAAATAGAAAATTCATCGAATAAAATACGAGAAAGAGAAATGTTTTGTACACAGAAAGTTATTTTTTATTTTTATTTTTAAAAGACATTCATAAAAGGGTTACATATTAGTAGTATTACCTAAGCAATTCATTGGGCTACCTCATTTTGTAAACTAAAGTTTTTGATGTGGATATATAATCAAATTAAATTTAGTTATTTTTATTTTTGTTGTTATTCAGGACGGAAATGGTAGAAAATGAAAGCATTGTATCCAGTACGAGTAGAATAAAAGCAAAGGAGAGCATCGACTGTACAGTGTTGACTTACTCATGGGCCCACCCCAATGATTGACTGCCCATTTCACCATGTTGTAATATTACGAGGAAAACAAAATCAGCTCTCTATAGAGGTTTTAAGTCTTTAAACTAAAATAAAATGTCCAAAAAATATATTCTTGAATCCTGATACTTTTATATCCTCGGTCAAACTAATGAATGCATTATTACCAGGTTTTGTATAGTTGGTAGCATATGAATCCTATTATTGTTCATATAAGTTCATATAAGTTGCTAGCTTGTTTCACACTTACACATGATTTCAGTTATACAATATTAACATTGTACTATTTGATCATTTTCGTAATTGGTTAAAAGTTTATTTTGTGTTTTTAACAAAAAAGGTGATAAACGTGGAGTTGTAAGAATCAATATACCCCCAAGAAAAACAGAGAAAATAAAGCCAAAAAATGATGGATGGATTGGTGAAAGTTTATAGATAGATTCATTTGGTCAACTCTTTTGCACTTAATTTCTTGATCCATACGACAAACAAGCACAAAGGTTGACTTTTGAGTCAAATAAAGTTTTAAAAAACACTAGTGCAACAAAGAAACTCAAATTGCTTGATGTGTAAAGCTATAATCTTGAATCAGCAAGACCCTTTTCTTTCAAGTGAGTGCACCCACGGTTCTAGTCATTGCCCCTACAAGCGTCGATGGTCTACCGCTTGAACTTGAAGCTCTTTCGTAAGCAGTGACGGAACTTGAACTCAAAGACAGGTGGGGCGGATGCGAAAATTTAATAAATTTTTTATTTCCGACGGGGGTAAACACTAATAAAAACCTTATTTTTTAGTAAAAAATTTTTTTTTTTAGTGTACATTTTTTTTATCCGTTAAATCCAGGTGGGGCGGATACCCCCTTTGGGTTACACTAAGATCCGCCCCTATCGTAAGATGAAGCAGCATGGTTACGCGACTCCACGAAATATGCACCATTCAACATCAAGTCTCTCGATGATCTCCAATTCCAGTTTTTCCATTCGCTTTTTGCGCATTCTCATAATCTCATGCTTTGTCACCTAAATATGCATAATTAAATTAAACCACTCATATAAATATATAATAATAAATAATATAGTTTACAAACTTATAAAACTAACATAGTTTATTGTATGCATATATTTCATTGAGATGAATTCACATGGTGCATCAACATTCATATTATTAATAGAATTTATGAAAATGACTTGCCTAAGGGGCATCGGATTTTGACGTGAAGGGGCGTCAATCAATAAATTGATGGAAAAAAAGTTGTGTCAAATGAGTTTTCAGCCAATCATAAAAGAGCATTAATTTATATATATATATATATATATATATATATATATATATATATATATATATATATATATATATATATATATGGGCAGGATCAATGGGGAAGTAACCAATCGGGGGGGAAGCGGGGGGAAGCAAACTTTTTTTTTTTCGTTTTTTTTGAAATTTTTTTTTCCGGCATCAAGATCACACGAAAATATGAACATTTAGAAGAGACACTTCCTGATGAATGTTATTATTTAGGCGGGAAAACGATCGACAAAAATAACATTCAAGATAATATTGTTCGTGAAGAATATGAATGTTTTTTTTTCTTCATGTTTTGTGAAGTAAAATTTAGCCCGATTTAGAGTTTTGGGTTTGGTGTTTTGGGTTTATTCCATAAACTCAAAACACCAAACCCTAAATCCTAAACCCTAAACCCTAAACTCTAAACCGTTCGTGTTAAAAACTCAATCTAAATCCTAAATCTAAACTCTAAATCTAAACCCTAAATCTAAACCATAAATCTAAACCCTAAACCCTAAATTTCTAAACCCTAATATCTAAACCCTATAAACCCTAATATCTAAACCCTAATATCTAAACCCCAATAGCTAAAACCTCAAAATACGCTCGAAAAACACGATAATTGTTATATATTACTTCTTTGAGCGTTTTCCCGCCAAAATAAAAACATTTATCACAAAGTGTCTCTACTAAATGTTCATATTTTCATCTCATCTATAATGTTCGTGAACAAAGTTTTTTCAAAAAACGAAAAAAAAAGTTTTTGCTTCCCCACGCTTCCCCCCCCCCCCCCCCCCCCCGAATGGTTACTTCCCTCTTGATCCTACCACTATATATATATATATATATATATATATATATATATATATATATATATATATTGTTGAATAAGACTTAGTTATTAATTGTCCGATTCTTTAGGATCTATTAGACGTTTTATTTTGTTTGATTTAGTCTACCGAATTACTAGCCATGATCCTATTCATGTGGTGACTGGTATATGCATTTTCTCTTTCAGTTTGTAATGGCTATTTATAGCCCAAGTTTATATCAATAAAAGCTAAGCAATTTCAGCTATATACCTACTTGTTACAGCAAACCTATCATTTGGTATCAGAGCGAAACATAGTGAGGAATCAAAAGAAAAACACACAGCAGTTTTTCAATGGGAGAAGAGAAGTCGTACTTTCAAATTCCACATTTCGATGGTCACTATGACCACTGGAGCGAGTTAATGGAGAATTTGATTCGTGCTAAAGGTCTTTGGCATATTATCGAACAAGGAGTTATAGAACCAAAGGTAGGGGCAACGCTAACTGAAGCTCAGCAGAAGCTATTGGATACGAATCGCACAAAATACTACCAAGTCAAACATCTCTTATTTCAAGCACTGGACCAAGAGGTGTTTGAGCAAATATTGGATCGACGCAGTTCCAAGATTATATGGGAATCTATGAAGGCGAAATTTGGAGGAAATTCAAAAGTGAAGAAGTCCCTACTGAACTCACTACGCAGAGAGTTTGAAATTTTGGCGATGAAAAATGAAGAAAGTGTTACAGAATATTTTGGTAGGGTCATGGCGGTGTCGAACAAAATGAGGAGCAATGGTGAAGATATGCCGGACTCAAAGATCGTTGAAAAGATACTGCGTACACTGACCGAGAGATTTACATACATTGTGATTTCAATTGAGGAAGCACAAGATACCGACAATATGTCAATTGATGAACTACAAAGCTCTTTAGTAGTTCATGAACAGAAATTTAAACGTAGCGTCGGTGAAGTTGAGGATCACGTTTTGAAGGTTGATGAATACTCAAGTACGAGAGGAAGAGGTAGGGGCCGTAGTTCATATCGTGGAAGAGGTCGGGGTAGTGGAAGATCGAGCTTCGACAAATCAACAATCGAATGTTATAAGTGTCATGCCTTAGGACACTTTCAATACGAATGCCCTAAATGAAACAATGAGGCTAATTTTTCCGATTACAAGGAAGATGAGATGTTGTTAATGACATATGAGAAAATTCAGAATCATTCTGAGCAAAATGCGTGGTTCATAGATTCTGGGTGCTCGAACCATATGTGCGGGAATATTGGTATGTTTGTAAATTTAGATAATTCGTTTGAGCATACTGTTAGATTGGGAAATGACTCCAGGTTGAGGGTAAATGGCAAAGGCTCTGTGAAGCTAATAGTTCATGGTGTAAATTACATTGTTGGTGATGTCTATTATGTACCCGAGTTGAATAATAACTTACTTAGTGTTGGTCAGTTGCAAGAAAAGAGTCTCTCGGTACTCTTTAAGGATAATGTGTGCAATGTTTATCACGATAAGCGAGGAAAGTGTAAGACCATAATCTTCATTGTACAGCAGAGTAAATAGAGTACATAAAGTGTGAGAATGATTGTGCAGTTAAACAGAAGTCAGAGTGTGATCTGAGCTTAGTGCGCGCCGCGCACATCAAAGGGAGCGTGCCGCGCACCCTTTACTGTAGCCGGGTTCAGCCCTTTTTAATCAGATATTTTGATGGGCATTTTGGTAATTGCACTTGTGAACGAATTAAAGGCAGTTTGGTCAGTTTGTGGAGTATCATTCACTCCATTTTCAACAACCTTATCTTCTTCACTTTAATTTTAGAGTGAGAGTGTGATCCTTGAGTGAGAAAGCTTAAATCCAAGAGGAAGAAGTTGTTCTCGGACCAAAGTGCGGGTATTAAAGTTGTTCATCTCATCTCTAGCTTCGTTTTGGTTGTAGTGGTATGCTCTAACTTTAATTTCCTTACTTTGATTTTGTGTAAGGGTTAGGGTTTGGGTAAATGAAGAACATAAAACCCATATTTGGTGATTTTGGGTGTTCTTGGGTAAGATGGAGTCATAAAGACTCAATGGTAACTAACCTAGGGTTTCAAAACGTTAATTGTTGTTTATGAGTTCTAATAGGTTAGTTAATCACTAGCACACCTAGTTAATTAGTAAATGGGTGTTAGATGGGTTAGTAGATAACCCGAAATGGGTGTGTTGACTTTAAATTAGTCAAAGGGCTAATGATTGACTTAATTGGGAAATATGGGTATGAAATACCCTAATTGTATAATGATAAATGTTGTTGGACCTTAATCACTAGCTTTTAAGTGATTAATGATGGTCTTGACCCTTAAAGGGCGGTTTTGGTGAAAATGGGGCATTTAATGCATTTAAGTCATTAAATGCACATAAGTGAAATTGTTGGTATTTAGTCCAACTAGTTATGTGGGTTGATTGAAGTACTTATTATATTAGGTACTTTGCTTTGAAGCTTGTGGAGGTATAAATCGTCACCAAATCGTTAAGGTGAGTGGAATGATTATATGCATATGTATGTAATGTATTTATTTGTATGCTATGGTATGATCCAAAGAGCCGGTAGTGCCATAGTATGTGCGAGTGTGCTATGATGTGAACCAAAGAGCCGGTAGCGTCATAGTACGTGTGTTATAGTGTGAACCAAAGAGCCGGTAGCGCTATAGCACGATTTGTTAGGGTGTGAACCAAAGAGCCGGTAGCACCTTAGCATTGTTAGAGTGTGAACCAAAGAGCCGGTAGCACTCTAGCGTGAGTATGACTCGAGTTGTGATGTGAACCAAAGAGCCGGTAGCATCAGGACAAATGCGTATGGTGTGAACCGAGAATGGTTAACCATGGTTGTGTATTTTGTTTTGTAGCATATTATATTATGTTGATTATATGTTATTGATTACGCTAGTAGCGGTTTGTTGGAGATTATTAGCTTTGTACTTGAGATGGTATGCTAATTGTATTGCTAGCGTGTATGCGGTATATGTGTAAGTGATTGCAAGTAGGTATGTTATATATATATGGGTATAATTATTGCATTCACTAAGCTTTGCTTACCCTCTCGTTGTTTATCTTTTTATAGGCTCCGGCGGTGACAAGGGTAAGGGCCTTCGATTGGATTAGAGATCCCGCTTGTTGTTTAGGGGACGCTTTTGGGATGTGATAGCTTTTGGAGTTTGACCGAGAATTGGGTAGTTTAACCCCAAACACCATGCTCATAGTGTCGTTTAGAATTTAAACTAGTGTGGTCGAAACTCGAACTTTTGTATGAAACTCGTAAAATGGCCGATGTGGGCCCCGTTTTGTAAAACTCATTTTATGTTTGAATCGTATGAGTTTTCCATATTAGAACATGTTGTGAAAAGCGTTTCGTCTAATTATGTCGGGAAGTGGGAGATCTTTAATTAAAAATTGACGAAATCGGCACTGAAATTTTTATTTTTTTTTTTATTACACGTGTTCGATTGTATATTGGGTTGGGTTGTTACAGAAAGATTATTAGCATTCCAATGTCAGGTAATCAGATGTATAAATTACCTGTAACAACGAAACTATGATCATAGGAGGTAATTTTATAATTGTAAGTGTCTATGTGGATGATTTGTTATTTACTAGTAACAACGAAACTATGATCAACGAATTCAAGATGTCCATGAAGTCCGAGTTTGATATGAATGACCTTGGGGAGATGAGATTCTTTTTGGGTATTGAAGTATTACAAAGAAGTGATGGCATTTTCATATGCCAAAAGAAGTATGATATGGAGATTTTGGAACGATTCAGGATGATCAACAACAATGGGGTTAACAATCCCCTAACTGTGGGATACAAACTTGATAAGGATGAGTCTGGAATTAAAGTGGACGTCACACAGTTTAAACAAATCATTGGAAGCTTGATGTACTTATCTACAACTCGTCCGGACATTATGTTTGGAGTGAGTCTTATTAGTAGGTTCATGTCGTGTCCAACGCAAATGCATTTTTCTGTTGCAAAACGTATTCTCAGGTATGTGAAGGCGACGATGGATAATGGAGTGTTCTATAAAAGGGGAATGAAAGATGATTTAGTTGGATACATGGATAGTAGCTACGCAGATGATGTCGAGGATAGCAACATCACATCGGGATATGTTTTTATGATGAGCGGAGGTTCGGTCATGTGGTCATCTAAGAAACAACCAATTATCACCCTTTCTTCAACCGAAGCTGAATATGTTGCTGCTGTTGGGTGCGCGTGTCAAGCAGTGTGGATGACAAAGGTGTTGACTGAAGTTGGTCAAGATTGAGGTGAAAGTATATTGATCATGTGTGATAACACTTCAACCATCAAGTTGTCTAAGAACTCAGTCTTCCATGGAAGAACGAAGCACATTCGTGTACGTTATCACTTCCTGCGAGATCTCACGAAGGATGGAATTGTACGACTAGAATATTGTGGAACAAAGGAGCAACTTGCAGATATAATGACTAAGCCACTCAAGCTAGAGAGTTTTCAGAAACTTCGGAAAAGTATGGGCATGCGAGCTGCAGCCGAATTGAACTAATTGTTTTTGGACAATGAGTTCAAGGAAGGGATTGTTGAATAAGACTTAGTTATTAATTGTCCGATTCTTTAGGATTTATTAGACGTTTTATTTTGTTTGATTTAGTCTACCGAATTACTAGCCATGATCCTATTCATGTGGTGACTGGTATATGCATTTTCTCTTTCAGTTTGTAATGGCTATTTATAGACCAAGTTTATATCAATAAAAGCTAAGCAATTTCAGCTATATACCTACTGGTTACAGCAAACCTATCATATATATATATATATATATATATATATATATATATATATATATATATATATATATATATATATATATGTGTGTGTGTGTGTGTGTGTATATATATATATATGTATATATGTGTGTATATATATATATATATATATATGTGTGTGTGTGTGTGTATATATATATATGTATATATGTGTGTGTATATATATATATATATATATATATATATATATATGTGTGTGTGTGTGTGTATATATATATATATATATATATGTGTGTGTGTGTGTGTGTGTGTGTGTATATATATATATATATATATATGTGTGTGTGTGTGTATATATATATATATATGTGTGTGTATATATATATATATATGTGTGTGTGTGTGTGTGTGTATATATATATATGTGTGTGTGTGTGTATATATATATATATATATATATATATATATATATATATATATATATATATATATATATATATATATATATATATATATATATATATATATATTCAACTACCAATCACAAATATGTGAACATATTTGTGATGAATGAATTAAGGCAGCGGCAAATTCGGTAGAAAAACTCATTGGGTCCCCGAAATTTTTTCGAAGATAATTATATTTTATGGGCATTAATAGTGACTGTTTACCTAAAAACTCATAAATTTTAGAAATATAAAGAGTCATCTTCTATAGTTTCTATTAAAATTCTATAATGATGATGTCATTATTAGACTAATTTATTTGTTAAAAAAAATAAAAAAATAAAAGAAAAAAATCTAAGAATGGTGGGTGATGTCATTAATTTAAATAATTTTGAATTAAAATTAAATCTTATTAATTAATTAATTATTATTAAATATTATTAATAATTATTTTAATTATTAAAATTAAATAATTTTGAATTATTTTAATTAATTATTTTGAATTGAGTACGAGAAGGTATAATAGTTATGTAGAGGAAATCAATTCTAAATTTATATTTTAATTTACACTTTTAAAATAAAATGACAACCAATATTATCTTTTATCATTGGATGTGGATTGTTTAATATGCATTTTAGGTGTGTGATGAAATGTTCAGCTGACGAGTTTCTTAGTCTGACTATGTGGTTCTACGAGTCATTAAACTAAATGACTTTATCATTTACGTTTACTTAATACCTAAAACATATCATTAAACTGTTTCGTTTAAACAAACTCGTTGTTTTACGGGTCATTTATATTCTTAAATTTATTAGTTTCCTACACTATTTGAAGTATACATTCTATAAGTATTTTTTACACTACTAGGATCATATGACCCACTTCTTATACTCTAAACTCGCCCTGAATTAAGGGGTGAGAATAAAAAAATTAGGGTTTATTGGTTTTTTCATAGTATTATATTGTCATGATAAATAAATGGCATAAATAATTTGGAAATGGAGATTCACGTGCAAAATGGGGGTTAAATTTTTGTTGGAATTTCCATTAGTGTGGTTGTTTTTCCGGTTAAAAGGTTCGATGCTGATAACCATAATATCGCCCTGATGTATACGCAAGTTTTTTTTTTTTTTTTTGTGAAGTTATATATATTGCATATAATATACTCCTTTCATCTAAATTTGATAAATAAATGATGTATGCTAAAGTCCTAAAACGACACGTACGAGAATTCAACGTGACAGTAAATTAGCAAAGGTAACTGAGTTGCATATTTACGGGTGACCCAATTTAGGGCCCTTGAAAGTTGTAAACTTGTGATATCAACAACATAACAATGTTTAATCTCACACATGCGAGGTATACAGTGGCGAAACTAGGATTTTTATCACCGGGGGCAAAATAAATTTAAAACCGTAGCTATTTTTTTGACAAAATATGGAGGTTTTGGGGCAAAATAATGAGGTTTTTAGGCAAATTATGAATGTTTTTGGACAAAAGTTGGAAGGTTTTTGGAGAAAATTTGAAGGTTTTGGCGCAAAAGTTGGAGAATTTTGAGCAAAATTTGAAGATTTTGAGGCAAAATATGTAGGTTTTGGGGCAAAAAAAATAATCCACCCAGAACAAAGTCGAAAAGCACAAAATTTTTACACTGAAAAAAAAATCCACGGGGGGCGGGCACCCTCTTGCCCCCATGTAGTTTCACCCCTGGAGGTATACATATGCGAGTATGAGAGAAATAAGATTTAAATAATTCTTCCTCTAATTTAGAATAGAAGAGAAGTTGTTTTTCTACCCACGTGTACGGAATTCTTCACCCATGAAAAGAAAAAGTTCCATCTCTCTACTCCAGGGCCAAGAGATTGCTTCCGTAAGAACTTCCGATCAAAATGGGAAGAAAAAAAAAATTTGATACGTAACTAAGTATGTTATACGGTGCTTCGGAAAATGCAACAAAGAGTAGGTAGAAAAGCACAATCTTCCAAATTGAAATTGAGCTAGTGACAAGAAAAAAAGGAATACTTCCTCAGTCCCATATTAATAGTCCAGTATTCTATTTTGGGATATCCTAATTAATAGTCAACTTTCATAAATAGAAAAGAATAAGAAGCTTAAGTTCTATAATGCTCTTAATGTATGTGGATATGATTAAAGGAGAAAGAAAAGGTAAAGGTAAAACTGAAAAGTAAACATAAAGTACAATACTTTTATAACATTTCCTTAAACTGTATATTTTTTTATCTGTGCACTATTAATATGAGACGGAGGGAGTACTCCGGCCACCATCATAAAATTCCAATGTTCTTAATTCACGGTATATTTCATTAAAGGAAAATTGGTCTAAAGTGTCTCCATTTCTCAAGTTATGCCTCAAAAAATCGTAATTACAAAATGTCCTCATTTCACGTTCCACGCATTGTGAGTGGTTTAAGTTGTGTCGTGCGTGTTACCGAAATATTCACCGCGACAATCTATTTTCATCGCAACACACCAAGCACGAGCGAGGTGCGTGGTGTGAGTTGCACCAGAATTTTGAATTAACGTATCTTTTGATTTGTAGCTCCGATTTAATTACTGTTTTTTTTTTTTTTTTTTTTTAAATTGTGTATGGTTTTCAAAATCTATTCCTTGGCAAACTACCGTAGCGGGTTTGTCCCAATATTTTTTCAAATTCGGCCTCAGAGTCTTTCAATTTTGATGTTTTTATTGATTTTGACTTTTAAATATAAATTAATTGTTCATAACTTGCTAAAGAATATTTTAATTTGTGTTTCGTTAAATTTATTACAAATGCTGACAAAAAATACACAGAATCTTTGAATCAATTTGAATAAACGACACATTTTGCAAATCGTACATTTCTATGTTGACGTAATTTTCAATACAAGGTCTAATTTCAAAATTTTTTCTAACACTTCAACTTTCCAATGGATTGAATTTGAGAAATATACATGATTTAAAAATACGGTGACAAAATTTGTAACATCCCGCCTTTTTCCGTTTACCTTCCGTTTAACTATTTTAAAGTCCGTTATATAATTATAACATCTTCCGTTAACACGCGTTTTAAAATATTTCGTTTAGGTAATTCACGCATCCGCATTAAACTTGAGGGACCAATTTTGTCAATTGACAAAAGGTGTGACTAGGTCAAAGAGTCAACTCCTCCCTCATCCATTCATTATCCATTTCATTTTTCCATTTTTCTTAATACTTTCAACATTTCTCTCAAAACTCCAATTCAAAGATTCATCATCCATTTTCAAGTTAGCAATCAAACATCAAAACTGTAGTGACCCGAACTTTTCCATGTTTATATATATTAAATGAAATTGATTTTTACATGATTAAGTGTTTCCAACATGTTAATCAATTAAACTTGTTAAGACTTGATTATTTGAAATGAGTTTCATGTAGACAATTGACCACCCAAGTTGACCGGCGATTCACGAACGTTAAAACTTGTAAAAACGACTTGACGATATATATATAGATATACATATAGTTAACATGAGATTATGATAAGTAAGTATCTCCATAAGTATATTAACAATGAGTTATATACATAAAAATGAGACTACTAAGTTAAGAAAGTCGAAACGATATATATAACGATTATCGTTATTACAACGTCTTACTAAATACATATGTATCATATTAAGATATTGTTACACTATATTTAACATGATAAAATGATAAGTATATATGTTAACAATGAACTACATATGTAAAAATAAGACTACTAACTTAAGGATTTCGAAACGAGACATATATGTAACGATTATCGTTGTAACGACATTTAAATGTATATATATCATATTAAGATATAATATTATATCATAATATCATGTTAATATAATAATTTAACATCTCATTAGATATAATAAACAATGGGTTAACAACATTAAATGAGATCATTAACTTAAAGGTTTCAAAACAACACTTACATGTAACGACTAACGATGACTTAACGACTCAGTTAAAATGTATATACATGTAGTGTATTTAGATGTATTAATATACTTTTGGAAGACTTCAAGACATATATCAAAACACTCATACTTAACGAAAATGGGTACAGTTACATTCCCATTCTTTTTTTTCATCAAGAATCCTAGTCGTATTCATACCCGTATTATACACAGCTTCTAGACGTACTTACTGTGGGTATATACCAATAGGAACTAGCATGGGATTCCACTCTTGATTATGTCATATATGACTAATCAATTTTAACTTCTACTATGAACTAGTCAACTAACTAGAACTCCTTTTAACCCCACTCACCACTCACCACTCATCATTCACTCCATTTCACTTCCAATTCTCTTTCTAATTCTCTATCAACACACACACACACACACACACACTTATGAATGAATTTTTCCAGTAGTTAATCATCATCTTCATCAAAAATTACTTCAAGAATCAAGCTATAATCATCTTAGGAAGAACACTTCAAGAACACTTCGAAAATCCTTTCAAGTTTACTAGTTTACATCCAAGCTTTCTAATCCATTCCAAGTAATCATCTAAGATCAAGAAACCTTTGTTATTTACAGTAGGTTATCTTTCTTATTCAAGGTAATAATCATATTCAAACTTTCATTCAATTTCTATAACTATAAACTATCTTAATTCGAGTAAAAATCTTACTTGAACTTATATTTGTGTCATGATCCTACTTCAAGAACTTTCAAGCCGTTCAAGATCCTTTGAAGCTAGATCATTTCTTGTCACTTCCAGTAGGTTTACCTACTAAATTTGAGGTAGTAATGATGTTCATAACATCATTCGATTCATACATATAAAACTATCTTATTCGAAGATTTAAACTTGTAATCACTAGAACATAGTTTAGTTAATTCTAAACTTGTTCGCAAATAAAGTTAATCCTTCTAACTTGACTTTTAAAATCAACTAAACACATGTTCTATATCTATATGATATGCTAACTTAATGATTTAAAACCTGGAAACACGAAAAACACCGTAAAACTGGACATACGCCGTCGTAGTAACACCGCGGGCTGTTTTGGGTTTGATAATTAAAAAGTATGATAAACTTTGATTTAAAAGTTGTTTTTATGGGAAAATGATTTTTCTTATGAACATGAAACTATATCCAAAAATCATGGTTAAACTCAAAGTAGAAGTATGTTTTTCAAAATGTTCATCAAGACGTCGTTCTTTCGACTAAAATGACTATGTCTTACAAAAACGACTTGTAACTTTTATTTCCGACTATAAACCTATAATTTTTCTGTTTAGATTCATAAAATAGAGTTCAATATGAAACCATAGAAATTTGATTCACTTAAAACGGATTTAAAACGAAGAAGTTATGGGTAAAACAAGATTGGATATTTTTTTTGATTGTTGTAGCTACGGGAAATATTGTAACAATTCTATACAAATCATAACTTAACAAACTTATATTGTATTATTCATGTATTCTAATATATATTATGTAATCTTGGGATACCATAGACACATATACAATGTTTTGACATATCATATCGACCCATCTATATAATATATTTTGGAACAACCATAGACACTCTATATGCAGTAATGTTGGAGTTAGCTATACAGGATTGAGGTTGATTCCAAAATAATATATATAGTTTGAGTTGTGATCTAGCCTGAGGCTTGTATACACTGGGTCGTGGATTGATCCAAGATAATGTATATTAATTTATTTCTGTACATCTAATTGTGGATAACTAGTTGTAGGTTACTAACGAGGACAGCTGACTTAATAAACTTAAAACATTAAAACGTATTAAAAATGTTGTAAATATATTTTGAACATACTTTGATATATATGTACATATTTGTTATAGGTTCGTGAATCGACCAGTGGCCAAGTCTTACTTCCCGACGAAGTAAAAATCTGTGAAAGTGAGTTATAGTCCCACTTTTAAAATCTAATATTTTGGGATGAGAATACATGCAATTTTATAAATGTTTTACGAAATAGACACAAGTAATTGAAACTACATTATATGGGTGAATGATCGAAGCTGAATATGCCACTTTTGCTTGGTAACCTAAGAATTAGTAAAATGATCTACTAATTGACGCGAATCCTAAAGATAGATCTATTGGGCCTAATGAACCCCATCCAAAGTACCGGATGCTTTAGTACTTCGAATTCGTTTATATCATGTCCGAAGGATTTCCCGGAATGATAGGGGATATTCTTATATGCATCTTGTTAATGTTGGTTACCAGGTGTTCACCATATGAATGATTTTTATCTCTATGTATGGGATGTATATTGAAATATGAAATCTTGTGGTCTATTATTATGATTTGATAATATATAGGTTAAACCTATAACTCACCAACATTTTTGTTGACGTTTTAAGCATGTTTATTCTCAGGTGATTATTAAGAGCTTTCGCTGTTGCATACTAAAATAAGGACAAGATTTGGAGTCCATGCTTGTATGATATTATGTAAAAACTGCATTTAAGAAATTTATTTTTGATGTAATATATTCTTATTGTAAACCATTATGTAATGGTCGTGTGTAAACGGTATATTTTAGATTATCATTATTTGATAATCTATGTAATGCTTTTTAAACCTTTATAGATAAAATAAAGGTTATGGTTATTTTAAAAATGAATGCAGTCTTTGAAAAACGTCTCGTATAGAGGTCAAAACCTCGCGACGAAATCAATTAATATGGAACGTTTATAATCAATATGAACGGGACATTTCAGTTGGTATCCGAGCGTTGGTCTTAGAGAACCAGAAAATTGCATTAGTGTGTCTTACCGAGTTTGTTAGGATGCATTAGTGAGTCTGGACTTCGACCGTGTTTTTCTTCAAAAACGATTGGTTAACATTTTTTGTTGGAAACTATATATTATTAACATGTAAATATTATGTGATATATTAATCTCTTAACGTGTTTGATATTGTGTGATAGATGTCTACCTCTAGTACAAATCCCATTGATTCACCTAATAATAATGAAGAGTCGAATATATTTTGGGAAGATTCACAAATTCCCGAAGAGGAACCGGAAGAGGAGGAACCGGAAAAAGAGGAACCAGAAGAGGAGGAATCAGAAGAGGAGGAACCAGAAGAAGAAGAAGAAGAGGTTCTGGAGGAAGATATATTGATACCTATAGTAAATCGATTACATAAAAGAAAATCCTCAACCAACGGACCAAAGTTAATAATGGTCAATGGTGTTTCCGCTGAGGAAGCAAAATATTGGGAAGATTACCAATTTTTCGATGAATCGGATCCCGATGAGGATTCCGATGATGTTATAGAAATTACCTCGACCCAATTTAATAAAGCGAAAGAAAATAATAAGGGAAAAGGTATAAAAATAGAGAAACCCGATTCCAACCCCGATGAACTTTATATGTATCGACAACATCCGTATTTCCAAAAATGTAACAATGACCCGGGAACCTCTAAACCACCAGGTTTTTCTAAACCATTATGGAAAATGACGGCTCATATTAGAGGAACACCATATATTCCTAGAAAATTAGGAAAACGAACCAAGTCTGAAGAAGAAGAAACCAGTGATTCAGATTAGAGGGTTGTAATCATGTTGTGTATTATATGTATTGTAGTGTGCTTGTACTTTTATGTTCTATGTAAAAATTGCTTGTATTGTTTGTTAATTATCTTTTACGAATCTAATCCTTGTCTATTTTACAGTATAAAAACAAAATGGACGTTAAGGGTAGACAACCGAATATTTTAGAAGACCTACCAGAGGATATGATTGAGGAAATCTTGTCTAGAGTCGGTCAGAATTCATCAGCACATTTAGTTATGGCGAAATTAACTTGTCAAACATTTGAAAGACTTTCCAGAAATGTCTTAGTTTATAAAAGGCTTTCCTTTGATAGGTGGGGTATATCACATTGGGGAGACTGTAAGTTACGCCGTGTTTTCTTTAAAGCTTTAAATGCGGAGAACCCAAATGCATTTTTATGCTACGGGTTAAGAACCTATTTTGACTCAACATATCCCAACATAGGATTTCGCGAGTTAGAAAGAGCTTCTAACATGCAACATAAAGAAGCATGTTATACTTACGGGTTAGTGATGTTCGCTTCTTACCAAAGTGAAAAAAAGAATATCGGATTACAACTTTTAAATAAAACCTTTCCATAAGTGACGGATTCAGTAGTTGAGGTGAGAAACAAGGTTTTTAGGTTATTACGGGGCTTTTGGACATTACGAAACCCTCGTCCTTTTGACGATATTACAACACGCTGCCTAGCCAATGATCATAACGGTTATTTTTCACAAGACCAAGGATGGGAAGTCGTCTTAGTAAAACCAGAATGCGTGACTTGTTTCTGGACTTATGAATTACGTGTCTTTATTTTCTTTGCTGAACAACTTGCGTATTAACTAGATTTATCTTCAAAACTGTCCTGTATCATAGTGTACTATATTTCATGTTATATGTAATATAGCGAAGTTGTAAGTTTGAAGAATATTTGTATGTGATATATTATTATAATCCGTTTTTCATATGGAATTGTAGTAGTTGAATTGTATATTAGCTATTAAGTATGAACTTAACGGGTAGGTAGTACCCGAATTTAAACTTATAAAACGCTAATATGAAGAAAAAGCTTTTATAAATGAGTTCATATTATGCTACGAAATACTATTGACTACTCTTAATATTCTGTATGATTAACTCGATTCAGTTGGTTATTTTGAAGGAAATGGCACCGACTACTCGACACACCATGAATATGAGTGAAGAGGAATTTCGTACCTTTCTTGCTGCAAACATAGCCGCAGTACAGGCTGCGCTACATACCAACAATAACTCTGAATCTAGCAATGCAGCTAACGGCGCAAGAAATCGTGTAGGATGCTCTTACAAAGAATTCACTGCCTGCAAACCTTTGGAATTTGATGGAACCGAAGGACCAATTGGATTGAAATGGTGAACCGAGAAATTCGAATCGGTGTTTGCCATAAGTAAGTGTACTGAAGAGGACAAAGTTAAGTACGCTACGCATACCTTCACAGGTACTGCGTTAACGTGGTGGAACACCTATCTTGAACAGGCAGGACAAAATGCTGCTTACGCACTACCGTGGTCGGCATTCAAGCAATTGATGAACGAGCAGTACCGTCCTAGAAATGAAGTCAATAAACTCAAGGCAGAACTTAGAGAGTTACGAACACAAGGGTTCGACATTACCACATATGAACGACGATTCACAGAGTTGTGCCTATTGTGTCCGGGAGCGTTCGAAGATGAAGAAGAGAAGATCGACGCGTTTGTAAAAGGGTTACCAGTAAGGATTCAAGAAGATGTGAGTTCACACGAGCCCGCTTCTATACAGAAGGCAAGTCAAATGGCTCATAAATCAGTTTGAGGGAAGAATTAAAGAGCAGGCGACTGAAGAAGCCAATACGAAACAACTCAAGAGGAAGTCGGAGAAAAACGGTGACAAGAGTAACCAGTACAACAACAACAACAATTACAACCACAATCGCAACAACTATCATAACAACCGCAACAACAATCGCAACAATAACTGCAATCCTAACAATAACTACAACAAACATCCCAACAACAACAACAACTACAACAACCGTTTCAACAACAATAACAATCCCAACAACAACCTCAATAACAACAACGGCAACAAAAACCAAAAACAGCCATGTCATAGGTGTGAAGAAAATCATCAGGGTTTTGCACGACATTTTGCAACAGGTGTAAAAGAAATGGTCATAGCGCGACAAAGTGTGAGGTCTACGGACCAAAGTTTAACAGAACTAAAGGAACAAATAATGTCGGAACAAGTAATGCCGAAACGAATAGTGTCGGAGCAAGTAATACCAATGCTGTTTGTTATAAATGTGGAAAACCGGGCCACATTATTATAAATTGTCCGAATCAGGGGAATACTAATGGGCAGGGCCGTGGAAGAGTTTTCAATATTAATGCGGCAGAAGCACAGGAAGACCCGGAGCTTGTTACGGGTACGTTTCTTATTGACGATAAATCTGCTTATGTTTTATTTGATTCGGGTGCGGATAAAAGCTATATGAGTAGAGAATTTTGTGCTAAATTAAGTTGCCCATTGATGCCTTTGGATAGTAAATTTTTACTCGAATTAGCAAACGGTAAATTAATTTCAGCAGATAATATATGTCGGGAGAGAGAAATTAAACTGGGGGATGAAACGTTCAAAATTGATTTAATACCAGTCGAGTTAGGGAGTTTTGATGTAATAATTGGCATGGACTGGTTGAAAAAGGTGAGAGCAGAGATCGTTTGTTACAAAAATGCGATTCGCATTATGCGTGAAAAAGGAAAACCTTTAATAGTGTACGGAGAAAAGAGCAACGTGAAGTTAAATCTTATTAGTAGTTTGAAGGCGCAAAAACTAATAAGAAAAGGTTGTTACGTCATTCTAGCACATATCGAGGAAGTTAAACCTGAAGAAAAGAACATCAGTGATGTTCCCGTCGCAAAAGAATTTCCCGATGTATTTCTGAAAGAATTACCGGGATTACCCCCACATCGATCCGTTGAATTTCAAATAGACCTTATACTAGGAGCTGCACCAATAGCTCGTGCCCCATACAGACTCGTACCCAGCGAAATGAAAGAATTACAAAGTCAGTTACAGGAACTTTTAGAGCGTGGTTTCATTCGACCAAGCACATCACCGTGGGGAGCTCCTGTTTTGTTTGTCAAGAAGAAGGATGGTACATTTAGGTTATGTATAAACTACCGAGAGTTGAACAAACTTACCATCAAGAACCACTACCCACTACCGAGAATCGACGACTTATTTGATCAACTACAAGGCTCTTCGGTTTATTCGAAGATCGATTTACGTTCTGGATATCATCAAATGCGGGTAAAGGAAGATGATATTCTAAAGACTGCTTTTAGGACGCGTTACGGTCATTACGATTTTATGGTTATGCCGTTTGGATTGACTAACGCACCAGCTGTGTTCATGGACCTCATGAACCGAGTGTGTGTGCAATATCTTGACAAGTTTGTCATTATTTTCATCGATGACATACTTATTTACTCGAAGAATGATCAAGAGCACGAAGAACATTTGAGAAAAGTGCTAGAGTTGCTGAGAAAAGAAAAACTGTACGTTAAGTTTTCAAAGTGTGCATTTTGGTTGGAAGAAGTTCAATTCCACGGTCACATAGTGAACAAAGAAGGTATTCAGGTGGATCCAGCAAAGATTGAAACCGTTGAAAAGTGGGGAACCCCGAAAACTCCGAAACACATACGCAAGTTTTTAGGACTAGCTGGTTACTACAGAAGGTTCATCCAAGACTTTTCCAGAATAGCAAAACCCTTAACTGCATTAACGCATAAAGGGAAGAAATTTGAATGGAAAGATGAACAAGAGAAAGCGTTTCAATTGTTAAAGAAAAAGTTAACTACGACACCTATATTGCCATTACCTGAAGGGAATGATGATTTTGTGATATATTGTGACGCCTCAAAGTAAGGTCTCGGTTGTGTATTAATGCAACGAATGAAAGTAATTGCTTATGCGTCTAGACAATTGAAGATTCACGAGCAGAATTATACAACGCATGATTTGGAATTAGGCACAGTTGTTTTTGTATTAAAGACTTGGAGGCACTACTTATATGGGGTAAAAAATATTATATATACCGACCACAAAAGTCTTCAACACATATTTAATCAGAAACAACTGAACATGAGGCAGCGCAGATGGATTGAATTGTTGAATGATTACGACTTTGAGATTCGTTACCACCCGGGGAAGGCAAATGTGGTAGCCTACGCCTTGAGCAGAAAGGACAGAGAACCCATTCGAGTAAAAGCTATGAATATAATGATTCATACTAACCTTACTACTCAAATAAAGGAGGCGCAACAAGGAGTTTTAAAAGAGGGAAATTTAAAGGATGAAATACCCAAAGGATCGGAGAAGCATCTTAATATTCGGGAAGACGGAACCCGGTATAGGGCTGAAAGAATTTGGGTACCAAAATTTGGAGATATGAGAGAAATGGTACTTACAGAAGCTCATAAAACCAGATACTCAATACATCCTGGAACGAAGAAGATGTACAAGGATCTCAAGAAACATTTTTGGTGGCCAGGTATGAAAGCCGATATTGGTAAATACGTAGGGGAATGTTTGACGTGTTCTAAGGTCAAAGCGGAGCATCAAAAATCATCAGGTCTACTTCAACAACCCGAAATCCCGGAATGGAAATGGGAAAATATTACCATTAATTTCATCACTAAATTGTCAAGGACTGCACGTGGTTTTGATACTATTTGGGTAATAGTTGATCGTCTCACCAAATCAGCACACTTCCTGCCAATAAGAGAAGATGACAAGATGGAGAAGTTAGCACGACTGTATTTGAAGGAAGTCGTCTCCTGACATGGAATACCAATCTCTATTATCTCTGATAGGGATGGAAGATTTATTTCACGATTCTGGCAGATATTACAGCAAGCATTAGGAACTCGTCTAGACATGAGTACTACATATCATCCACAAACTGATGGGCAGAGCGAAAGGACGATACAAATGCTTGAAGACATGCTACGAGCATGTGTTATTGATTTCGGAAACAGTTGGGATCGACATCTACCGTTAGCAGAATTTTCCTACAAAAACAATTACCATTCAAGCATTGAGATGACGCCGTTTGAAGCACTTTATGGTAGAAAGTGCAGGTCTCCGATTAGTTGGAGTGAAGTGAGGGATAGACAGATTACGGGTCCGGAGATAATACAAGAAACTACCGAGAAGATCATCCAAATTCAACAACCGTTGAAAACCGCCCAAAGTCGACAAAAGAGCTACGCCGACATCAAAAGAAAAGATATAGAATTTGAAATTGGAGAGATGGTCATGCTTAAGGTTGCACCTTGGAAAGGCGTTGTTCGATTTGGTAAACGAGGGAAATTAAATCCAAGGTATATTGGACCATTCAAGATTATTGAGCGTGTCGAACCAGTAGCTTACCGACCTGAGTTACCTCAACAACTTGTGGCTGTACATAACACTTTCCACGTCTCGAATGTGAAGAAATGTTTTGCTAAAGAAGATCTCACTATTCCGTTAGATGAAATAGAAATTAACGAAAAACTTCAATTCATCGAAGAACTCGTCGAAATAATGGATCGTGAGGTTAGAAGACTTAAGCAAAACAAAATACCAATTGTTAAGGTTCGATGGAATGCTCTTAGAGAACCCGAGTTCACCTGGGAACGAGAAAATCAGATGAAGAATAAATACCCGCACTTATTTCAGAAGATACGACAACACCTCCAACTGCTTAAAATTTCGGGACGAAATTTATTTAACGGGTAGGTACTGTAGTGACCCGAACTTTTCCATGTTTATATATATTAAATGAAATTGATTTTTACATGATTAAGTGTTTCCAACATGTTAAGCAATCAAACTTGTTAAGACTTGAGTATTTGAAATGAGTTTCATGTAGACAATTGACCACCCAAGTTGACCGGCGATTCACGAACGTTAAAACTTGTAAAAACGACTTGACGATATATATATAGGTATACATATAGTTAACATGAGAATATGATAAGTAAGTATCTCCATAAGTATATTAACAATGAGTTATATACATAAAAATGAGACTACTAAGTTAAGAAAGTCGAAACGATATATATAACGATTATCGTTATTACAACGTCTTACTAAATACATATGTATCATATTAAGATATTGTTACACTATATTTAACATGATAAAATGATAATTATATATGTTAACAATGAACTACATATGTAAAAACAAGACTACTAACTTAAGGATTTCAAAACGAGACATATATGTAACGATTATCGTTGTAACGACATTTAAATGTATATATATATCATATTAATATATAATAATATATCATAATATCATGTTAATATAATAATTTAACATCTCATTAGATATACTAAACAATGGGTTAACAACATTAAATGAGATCGTTAACTTAAAGGTTTCACCATGTAACGACTAACGATGACTTAACGACTCAGTTAAAATGTATATACATGTAGTGTATTTAGATGTATTAATATACTTTTGGAAGACTTCAAGACATATATCAAAACACTCATACTTAACAAAAATGGGTACAGTTACATTCCCATTCTTTTTTTTCATCAAGAATTCTAGTCGTATTCATACCCGTATTATACACAACTTCTAGACGTACTTACTGTGGGTATATACCAATAGGAACTAGTATGGGATTCCACTCTTGATTATGTCATGTATGACTAATCAATTTTAACTTCTACCATGAACTAGTCAACTAACTAGAACTCCTTTTAACCCCACTCACCACTCACCACTTACCACTCATCATTCACTCCATTTCACTTCCAATTCTCTTTCTAATTATCTCTCAACACACACACACACACACTCTCTTATGAATGAATTTTTCCAGTAGCTAGTCATCATCTTCATCAAAAATTACTTCAAGAATCAAGCTATAATCATCTTAGGAAGAACACTTCAAGAACACTTCAAAAATCCTTTCAAGTTTACTAGTTTACATCCAAGCTTTCTAATCCATTCCAACTAATCATCTAAGATCAAGAAACCTTTGTTATTTACAGTAGGTTATCTTTCTTATTCAAGGTAATAATCATATTCAAACTTTGATTCAATTTCTATAACTATAAACTATCTTAATTCGAGTAAAAATCTTACTTGAACTTGTTTTTGTGTCATGATCCTACTTCAAGAACTTTCAAGCCATACAAGATCCTTTGAAGCTAGATTATTTCTTGTCACTTCTAGTAGGTTTACCTAATAAATTTGAGGTAGTAATGATGTTCATAACATCATTCGATTCATACATATAAAACTATCTTATTAGAAGATTTAAACTTGTAATCATTAGAACATAGTTTAGTTAATTATAAACTTGTTCGCAAATAAAGTTAATCCTTATAACTTGACTTTTAAAATCAACTAAACACATGTTCTATATCTATATGATATGCTAACTTAATGATTTAAAACCTGGAAACACGAAAAACACCGTAAAACCGGACATACGCCGCCGTAGTAACACCGCGGGCTGTTTTGGGTTTGGTAATTAAAAACTATGATAAACTTTGATTTAAAAGTTGTTCTTCTGGGAAAATAATTTTTCTTATGAACATGAAACTATGTCCAAAAATCATGGTTAAACTCAAAGTGGAAGTATGTTTTTCAAAATGGTCATCAAGACGTCGTTCTTTGGACTGAAATGACTACCTCTTACAAAAATGACTTGTAACTTTTATTTCCGACTATAAATCTATACTCTTTCTGTTTAGATTCATAAAATAGAGTTCAATATGAAACCATAGCAATTTGATTCACTCAAAACGGATTTAAAACGAAGAAGTTATGGGTAAAACAAGATTGGATATTTTTTTTGATTGTTGTAGCTACGAGAAATATTGTAACAATTCTATACAAATCATAACTTAACAAACTTATATTGTATTATTCATGTATTCTAATATATATTATGTAATCTTGAGATACCATAGACACGTATACAATGTTTTGACATATCATATCGACCCATTTATATAATATATTTTGGAACAACCATAGACACTCTATATGCAGTAATGTTGGAGTTAGCTATACAGGGTTGAGGTTGATTCCAAAATAATATATATAGTTTAAGTTGTGATCTAGCCTGAGGCTTGTATACACTGGGTCATGGATTGATCCAAGATAATTTATATTGATTTATTTATGTACATCTAATTGTAGACAACTAGTTGTAGGTTACTAACGAGGACAGCTGACTTAATAAACTTAAAACATTAAAACGTATTAAAAATATTGTAAATATATTTTGAACATACTTTGATATATATGTACATATTTGTTATAGGTTCGTGAATCGACCAGTGGCCAAGTCTTACTTCCCGACGAAGTAAAAATCTATGAAAGTGAGTTATAGTCCCACTTTTAAAATCTAATATTTTGGGATGAGAATACATGCAGTTTTATAAATGTTTTACGAAATAGACACAAGTAATTGAAACTACATTATATGGGTGAATGATCGAAGCAGAATATGCCCCTTTTGCTTGGTAACCTAAGAATTAGTAAACCGATCTACCAATTAACGCGAATCCTAAAGATAGATCTATTGGGCCTAACGAACCCCATCCAGTACTTCGAATTCGTTTATATCATGTCTGAAGGATTTCCCGGAATGATAGGGGATATTCTTATATGCATCTTGTTAATGTCGGTTACCAGGTGTTCACCATATGAATGATTTTTATCTCTATGTATGGGATGTATATTGAAATATGAAATCTTGTGGTCTATTATTATGATTTGATAATATATAGGTTAAACCTATAACTCACCAATATTTTTGTTGACGTTTTAAGCATGTTTATTCTCAGGTGATTATTAAGAGCTTCCGCTGTTGCATACTAAAATAAGGACAAGATTTGGAGTCCATGCTTATATGATATTATGTAAAAACTGCATTCAAGAAACTTATTTTTGATGTAATATATTCTTATTGTAAACCATTATGTAATGGTCGTGTGTAAATGGTATATTTTAGATTATCATTATTTGATAATCTACGTAATGTTTTTTAAACCTTTATAGATAAAATAAAGGTTATGGTTGTTTTAAAAATGAATGCAGTCTTTAAAAAAAGACGAAATCAATTAATATGGAACGTTTATAATCAATATGAACGGGACATTTCAAAAACAAATTACATATTTGAAATCCTTGCATCTTCCTCTTCAATTCCATACCGATTTCATCAAGTTTGGGTAACTTTCCAAAATCACTAGATTCTTTGTTCTTGATGTTTTTAATTTATAAAAGTGTTAATTAGTGTCTATGGCTCAATTCTAACATGAATATATGATTTATATGCTTGTTCTTGCTATTTTGGTGTAACTAGCTTAAACTTGAAATGGGTGTGCTTAATCTTGAGATTTGGTTGCCTAAATGTTGTTAGATGTTAAAAGTGCATGTATTAAATGTGTTACTAGCATCACTAGCTTCAATTTGGTATGTAAGTTGGCTTAAAAGCCTCATTAACATGATTAAGGATTTTATGATTTTTAGTTAGGGTTTGACGGCCTTAAATGTGATATTTGATGCATTAAAAGCCTTGCAATGTTGTTTGTAAGTGTTTAGTAGTATTGTATGCGTAATTACCTATGAAACAGCGTATTATATGTGTGCATTTAATTCCCGAATCATAAATGTGCATTTATGAACTTGAAAGTATTTATGATGAACATTAAATGAGCATTCAACTTGGATTTTGATTTTTGTAAATGATGTTTTAATTGATGAAAGGTGTTTAGTTATGTTCCTCGTTAAATTACATTTCCAACGGTGTATGGTATGCGTTTTAAGTGTTTACGGTTCATTAGTTATGATAAATTGAAGTTTGGTTCGAGACTTGTAAATTTTTCAGCATTTCCACTTGAATCAGATAGGGATGCGGCGCATCACCTCTGGATGCGGCGCATCTGCAGACTGATGCGGCGCATCACTTGCAGATGCGGCGCATCTGAAGGCTGCTGTCCAATTTTTTTCTTCGTTTAATTCCCGCTATGCTATACATGTCCGATTAACATGAAACTTGGCCAACATACTTATATATGCTTATCTTTCATAGAAAAATTGTCGGATACCCGACCCGACCCCGTTGACTTTGACTTTGACCAAGTTTGACCAAGTTTGACTTTTAGTCAAACTTAACCAAATGTTTATGCAATTGTTCTAACATGCTTTTATACTTATACCTTACATGAAACTTGACAATTTGACTCGCATGCTATATAATCGAGTCGTAATGAGCCATAAGACTAATTGAACATCTTTGACCCATCGTGTTTACCGTTATTGATACAACCTACTTGTTTAGGTCAAGACTAGCAATTGTCCTTGCACACGTTTACTTGTTAAGTACTTTATTACTCGTGCACTCAAGGTGAGATCATAGTCCCACTTTTACTCTTTTAAACTTACAATTGGGATGAGATAACATAAACGTTTCATTTTACAAAGTGAACACAAATACGAAAACAAACATTCTACATACGAGTTAGAACAAAATCCTCAATTCGATTATCATTAGTTACACTTGCCGGGTGTAAGCGAGAACTTATGTTGTATGGCCATATGGGTTTGACAAACCCTCATTCGGATGGTTCGCTGCCGTTATTCGGATGAAATATATTTTCGAGAAACAGTGTATGTTCTAACACTATTGTGATGGGGTTCTATGGATGGAAAGTTAAGCCTTGATAATTGGGTGCTCGTGATAACAAATTTTAGAATGGTTTACTATTATTTCAATGATATAAATCTTGTGGTCCATTTGTACTTACTTACTTACTTAAACCTATGATTTCACCAACGTTTTCGTTGACAGACTTCTATGTTTTTCTCAGGTCCTTGAACGTTTTGTGATACATGCTTCCGCTCATTATTTTGATACTTGCATTGGATGTCGAGTATATATGCATACATGGAGCGTCTTTTGGCTACTTTTAAATTGTGTCGCATAGGTTTCATTTGTACTTAAAACGTTGTAACGTAACTTGTGGTTGAACTATTCTTGTAAACTTTTAAACAATCTTTACACTTGAAATGAATGCGACATATTTTTGGTCAAACGTTGTTTTAAAGACTTATGACCACGTAACGGGACCTAAGTAGACGGCGCCGTCAATGACGATTTTGTCGGGTCGCTACAAAATTAGAGCAAGAAATCAAAAGATACAACTATTCAATGTTCTGACGCAACAAGTAACACAGACCACACATTGTGCGTGGTGCTTGGTGCGTATTGCGATGAAAATATATTGTCTCGGTGAATATCTCGGTAAAATGCACGCAGGATGATGGTTGCTCCTGTCACATGTGCGGGAACCCGGCGAAAGTACTTTTTCGGCATTCGACTCTTTCAGGGTGGATCTGGTGAATTTCCAAAGAAAACACATGGTCATGATGTCCCTGCCAAATGTACACCTTATGCCATAACATGCACCGCGCATGGATATGCACGCACCGTTAGTGGACATGGGGTAAAATAACAATCACGGACTAACACTTTGCGATTTCGGGCCATTCTGACCAATTTCCCATGATTATTTTTCTTTGAATAAATTACAAAAATGAAAAGCAAAACAATTTAAAATATAAATGGGTTTGCCTTGAACTAAATATAGTATTAGAAATCAAAATAGCTTAAAAACAAAAAAAGTGAGACGTAAGAAGTATTAGAAATCAATATAGCTTAAAAGCACAAGAAAAAAAATATTCATGAAACATAAAAACAAGGTAAATTAAGTCGATTATACCCTGTAAATTTATTAAAATTTTATTTCTTACTGAATAACCTAAGAACACATTATTCGTGTACTTCTTTTAGCAAATATATGCAAAAACCCTTGACGTAGTGTGCGTTTGAAAAAACATAAAAATTAAGTGCTGAATAGTTCAAAATTCGAATGATTTAAAAGTTCAGATCAAACTTGGTTCTGAACGACAATATATCATTTGATAATCATTTTGAATAAACTATACAATAAATGTAAAATAAATATATTAATCTTATAAATAAATAAATAAATAAATAAAAGAAATATAATTGTTGGGTAAGTTGTTTGGATATAATAAAAGGAGGATATTAAAAGATATGAAAGTGTTGAATCGTTAAAATAGTATTTAAACTCCAAATGGTTCAACAGAGTATAGATTGTTACACACTACAACACAGATTGCTGATTGGTTCAACATCATTTGTCAATCAGATGTCACAAATAAATGCACTAAATTCTTCATTGTTAATGTGTATGTAGAAGAATGACATCGTACGTACGAGTGTATCGATTGTCTCACAATGTCACTATGAGACAATCAATCTTATTACACTTGTTAAAATACATTTTGTCCTTGTAACCTTTTATCGTCATTGACAAATTAAAGCATCTCGATTAACCTTTGTGGTATCAAAAAAAATAATCCAACCATTTGTTGAAACACCATTTAATCCGGAATATTAACATTCACATTTCAAACCCTTTCTTTTAGTAAGGTAGTTGCTTTAAAAAAGATCAAAGAGTTATGATTGTTCGTTGATCATGTATCTAACTTCCACTCTTAATGTTTTGTACCATATGTCCAATAATCCCTCCTCATAATTATAATTCATAATTATATTATCGACATACACTCTATATTATGTTTAATGGGAACCACATAAGTCGTCCTGTAGATCAAAATATCAAAACGACAAGAAAACCAATTGCACCTACCATTTTTAGAAAAAAATGAGTGTTTTCATAGTCCCTACACTCAAAAGTGGGATACATATGGTCTTATTATTTTGCTTCTAAATTGAGGTTGTAGTTGTACGGAAGGACCTAACTAAGTATCTATTCTTCACTAGAATTTTGCTTTAGATGGAAGTTTTATTTTCTTTCCATAAATGAGCTATAAAACTTTTGAGTACTGAACTTTACCTTATTACGATTAGTCTTTGACATGTTGTTGACCATTAGTACGTACAATTCGTTTTTGCATAGTTTTATAAATGACCATTTCACACATAGTAAAAAAAAAAGTGTCATCTAAGACCGCTAGTATCGGTAGCGCGGTTGGGCAGCCATTGTCACCGCAGTTGAACGGCGCTGATACTAGCGACCGTGGGATGTTCATCGGTTCGGTTTTTGATTTATCGATTTTTTCGATTTATTCAGTTTTTTCGGTTTTGAAACTTATAAAATCAAAACCGAAAACCAAACCGAAATATCAAAACCATAACCAAAACCGAAAACCAAATTTTGATTTCGGTTTGGTTTCGGTTAAACCGAAAATCACTAAAAGTAAAAATTCTAACTAACATAAACTTACATATAAATTATGAATAACGGTTGTGAAATTAATTTAAGTATACATGAGGGTATATAACATGTTTAGTTTTTAATTAAAAAAATAATAATAAATCAAATATAATATAAATATATAAATATAAATATGTTTTAGTATGTTAGTAATTTGAATTCGGTTTTTAATTAGATTTTCGGTTAACAGAATTTAAAATTTTCAAAACCGAAATCCTATTACGAATTTGGTTTCGGTTTCGATCGATCCGAAACCGTTTAAGAAATTCGGTTTGTTTTTTTTTTGTTTGGATTCGATTAAATATTCGGTTTGAAACCAAATGGTGCACAACCCTAGTGGTTAAGTGTAAGACCCAAATATTATCCTTGTATATAAGCGATGTTACGATACTCGAAGCGGGGTTTTGTTGTATATATTTAAAACATGGAAGAATTCTGAACTGGGGGAGTCGCGCGCCGCGCGGCTATATGGCGCGCCGCGCCATGTGTCTGCGACAGATTCCCCTTTTCTTTTAATTAGATATTTTGAGGGCATTTTGGTAAAACTACTTTGGGACCCGAATTTAATGCCTTAGATCAGTTTGGGAGCCTCATTCACTCCATTCACAACCACCTTATCATCTTCCATTCAAGTTTAGAGAGAGAGGAGGTTCTAGAGTGAGAAAACTCCATTAAAGGAAGAAGGAAGTCGAATCGAGTCTTGGTGCGAGTTCTAAAGTCGTTCATCTAGTCGCTAGCTACGTGGTGATTGTGTTAGTAAGTTATAAAACCCAATTTCTTACTTTAATTGTGTTTAAGGGTTAGGGTTGGGTTAGTGTTGCACACAAAACCCATTTGCTAGTAAATTTGGGGGTTTTGGGTGAGTTTGGATCATGTAGATTCAAAGATGACCAATTAGGGTTTTCAAAGTATTAAATTATGTTTATAAGCCTAAATTGGTTAGTTAATGTACTAGCACACTTATATATATATGTAAATGGGTGTAATGACCTTGAAATGGGTCAAATGGGTCTTTAATGACCTAAGTGGTCTTGCTAGTGTGAAATTGAGTTAACCTTGTGATTTAAGAATGTAATAAGACCATAATTGGCTAGAGTTAGGGTTTTTGGTGAAGTTAACCCATTATTAGGGTTAATGGTGCAAAATGGGTTGAAATTGCACTTTGGGTCAAAATGGCTTTAGAATGGTGAAAGAATTGGTTGACCAACTTGAGTTGCGTTTAATAATATGTATAATGTGATTAGGTACGTTACATTGAGGTTTCACAAGCTCGGGTGTCTTTTCACAAGACTTTGAGGTGAGTGGAATAATTATATGCGTAGGTATATAATGTATCTATTTGTTGTAGCGTGAAATGTGTAGTGTCGAGGTGTTAAGACACCACGTTTCACGTGAAGAGTGTAGCATCGAGGTGTTAAGATGCCACTCGGGTGTAGCATCGAGGTGTTAAGATGCCACCTAGGAGTGTAGTGCCGAGGTGTTAAGACACCACTCCGTAAAATATGAGTGAAGCATCGAGGTGTTAAGATGCCACTCGGGGTGAAGTACCGAGGTGTTAAGGTGCCACCCTAGGGGTTAGTGGTGCGAGGTGTTAAGTGCTCTAACGGATGTTATGAACACCGATGGCGTTTTCGCGAGCGCCGTTCCCTTGTACGATTGGTTAACCATGGTTATTTGTGTTGTAAGCATATTATATTATTCGAGTTATATTTATATGCGGTTGTTATGCTAGTTTGTGGTATTGGTGAATTATAGCTTGTTATTGTGACGATAAGCTAATTGTGTTTGCTAGCATGTTTGCGGTATGGTGTAAGTGTATGCAAGTAGGTATAATTATATATGTATTCGTATAATTATTGCATTCACTAAGCTTTGCTTACGCTCTCGTTGTTTACCATTTTTATAGGTTCGCTTGTGGACAAGGGTAAGGGCATCGTTTTGGATTAGAGATCCCGTCGTTGACTAGGGGACGCTTTTGGATGTGTTGACTTTTGGGAGTTTGACCGAGACGTGGGTAGTTTAATCCCAAACGCCATGCTCATAGTGTAGTTTGGTACTTAAACTTTTTGGTGGTCGAAACTCTTAAATTGTATTAAACTTGTATTTTGGGTCGTGTGGGCCCCACTTGTAAAACATCGTTTTTATGTTTGAATCGTGATAGTTTTACATATTTGAATGTGTGGTTAAAAGTGTGTCGTCTAAAAATGTCTGGAACTAGTCGATCTTTTTCGCATTTGAAACTTTCCGGACAGGCCTGAATGGCGCGCCGCGCGGCCATCCTGGCGCGCCGCGCCACTTCTCTGTACAACAAATTTTTTATTTTTTTTATTTTGTATTTTCACGTGATTTGGTCGCGGGTTGGTTTGGGTTGTTACAAGTGGTATCAGAGCATGGTATAAGGGATTTAGGTGACTTGAGATATGCGCCTAGACTTAGACTTTTTGTGTGTGCGTTATGCGGGACTTGTAGGACTTTGGGTCGGATTGGGATTGGTTAGTGCATAGGTTTATGTAAACTAATCATGCGCTATTTGTTGTGTATGTTTAGCGAGCATCGAGCGAGATGGACGTTGTACTAGCAAGTTAATGCGACGTGCTCGCGTAGTAATGACTAGCTACCATTATTGCGGGTGCAAATCGTGTCAAACAAGTAATGTACGACGATTGTCGAGCGAGATGGGATAGTGTGGTATATATGTACGTACGTATGTGTTGTGTCTTTTCGTTTCGTTGCTTAACCTCTTCCGTTTTATAGAATGAAGACGAGAAACGGACCCGATCATGATTACGGAAGTACAAGTGAGGACGCCGAGTTTTCGGCCAAGGTTGAGGCCGTCTTTAAAAAGTTAAAAGCGGATTTTCTTACGGACGTCCGAAAGGTCTTCCAAGATTCGGTCAATGGGCAAGTGACCGATTTGATAAATGAACGAATGAAGGCCACTATCGAAGAGGCCCTTGATGCTAGAAACATTTATCCTCGCGGTGAAGGAGATGAAGGAAGGCGGGACTTCCATTATAAGAATTTCAAGGACGCTCAACCTGTAGTGACCCGAACTTTTCCATGTTTATATATATTAATTGAGATTGATATTTACATGACTAAATGTTTCCAATATGTTAAGCAATCAAACTTGTTAAGACTTGATAAATTGAAATAGGTTTCATATAGACAATTGACCACCCAAGTTGACCGGTGATTCACGAACGTTAAAACTTGTAAAAACTATACAATGACATATATATGGTTATATATATAGTTAACATGTTTTTATTATAAGTATGTATCTCATTAGGTATTTTAACAATGAGTTATATACATAAAAATGAGACTATTAATTTAAGAAACTCGAAAACGATATATATAACGATTATCGATATAACAACGTCTTACTAGGTACATATGAATCATATTAAGATATTGATACACTTGTTTAATTATGTTAAATGATAAGTAAATATATTATTAAGTGTATTAACAATGAAATACCTATGTAAAAATAAGACTACTAACTTAATGATTTCGAAACGAGACATATATGTAACGATTATCGTTGTAACGACATTTAACTGTATATACATCATACTAAGATATATTATATATCATAATATCATGATAATATAATAATTTAACATCTCATTTTTTATAATAAACAATGGGTTAACAACATTCAACAAGATCGTTAACCTAAAGGTTTCAAAACAACATTTACATGTAACGACTAACGATGACTTAACGACTCAGTTAAAATGTATATACATGTAGTGTTTTAATATGTATTTATACACTTTTGAAAGACTTCAATACACTTATCAAAATACTTCTACTTAACAAAAATGCTTACAATTACATTCTCGTTCAGTTTCATCAACAATTCTACTCGTATGCACCCGTATTCGTACTCGTACAATACACAGCTTTTAGATGTATGTACTATTGGTATATACACTCCAATGATCAGCTCTTAGCAGCCCATGTGAGTCACCTAACACATGTGGGAACCATCATTTGGCAACTAGCATGAAATATCTCATAAGATTACAAAAATATGAGTAATCATTCATGACTTATTTACATGAAAACAAAATTACATATCCTTTATATCTAATCCATACACCAACGACCAAAAACACCTACAAACACTTTCATTCTTCAATTTTCTTCATCTAATTGAACTCTCTCAAGTTCTATCTTCAAGTTCTAAGTGTTCTTCATAAATTCCAAAAGTTCTAGTTTCATAAAATCAAGAATACTTTCAAGTTTGCTAGCTCACTTCCAATCTTGTAAGGTGATCATCCAACCTCAAGAAATCTTTGTTTCTTACAGTAGGTTATCATTCTAATACAAGGTAATAATCATATTCAAACTTTGGTTCAATTTCTATAACTATAACAATCTTATTTCAAGTGATGATCTTACTTGAACTTGTTTTCGTGTCATGATTTTGCTTCAAGAACTTTGAGCCATCCAAGGATCCATTGAAGCTAGATCCATTTTTCTCTTTTCCAGTAGGTTTATCCAAGGAACTTAAGGTAGTAATGATGTTCATAACATCATTCGATTCATACATATAAAGCTATCTTATTCGAAGGTTTAAACTTGTAATCACTAGAACATAGTTTAGTTAATTCTAACTTGTTCGCAAATAAAAGTTAATCCTTCTAACTTGACTTTTAAAATCAACTAAACACATGTTCTATATCTATATGATATGCTAACTTAATGATTTAAAACCTGGAAACACGAAAAACACCGTAAAACTGGATTTACGCCGTCGTAGTAACACCGCGGGCTGTTTTGGGTTAGTTAATTAAAAACTATGATAAACTTTGATTTAAAAGTTGTTATTCTGGGAAAATGATTTTTATTATGAACATGAAACTATATCCAAAAATTATGGTTAAACTCAAAGTGGAAGTATGTTTTCTAAAATGGTCATCTAGACGTCGTTCTTTCGACTGAAATGACTACCTTTACAAAAACGACTTGTAACTTATTTTTCCGACTATAAACCTATACTTTTCTGTTTAGATTCATAAAATAGAGTTCAATATGAAACCATAGCAATTTGATTCACTCAAAACGGATTTAAAATGAAGAAGTTATGGGTAAAACAAGATTGGATAATTTTTCTCATTATAGCTACGTGAAAATTGGTAACAAATCTATTCCAACCATAACTTAATCAACTTGTATTGTATATTATGTAATCTTGAGATACCATAGACACGTATACAATGTTTCGACCTATCATGTCGACACATCTATATATATTTCGGAACAACCATAGACACTCTATATGTGAATGTTGGAGTTAGCTATACAGGGTTGAGGTTGATTCCAAAATATATATAGTTTGAGTTATGATCAATACTGAGATACGTATACACTGGGTCGTGGATTGATTCAAGATAATATTTATCGATTTATTTCTGTACATCTAACTGTGGACAACTAGTTGTAGGTTACTAACGAGGACAGCTGACTTAATAAACTTAAAACATCAAAATATATTAAAAGTGTTGTAAATATATTTTGAACATACTTTGATATATATGTATATATTGTTATAGGTTCGTGAATCAACCAGTGGCCAAGTCTTACTTCCCGACGAAGTAAAAATCTGTGAAAGTGAGTTATAGTCCCACTTTTAAAATCTAATATTTTTGGGATGAGAATACATGCAGGTTTTATAAATAATTTACAAAATAGACACAAGTACGTGAAACTACATTCTATGGTTGAATTATCGAAATCGAATATGCCCCTTTTTATTAAGTCTGGTAATCTAAGAATTAGGGAACAGACACCCTAATTGACGCGAATCCTAAAGATAGATCTATTGGGCCTAACAAACCCCATCCAAAGTACCGGATGCTTTAGTACTTCGAAATTTATATCATATCCGAAGGGTGTCCCGGAATGATGGGGATATTCTTATATATGCATCTTGTTATTGTCGGTTACCAGGTGTTCACCATATGAATGATTTTTTTATCTCTATGTATGGGATGTGTATTGAAATATGAAATCTTGTGGTCTATTGTTACGATTTGATATATATAGGTTAAACCTATAACTCACCAACATTTTTGTTGACGTTTAAAGCATGTTTATTCTCAGGTGAATATTAAGAGCTTCCGCTGTTGCATACTAAAATAAGGACAAGATTTGGAGTCCATGTTTGTATGATATTGTGTAAAAACTGCATTCAAGAAACTGATTTCGATGTAACATATTTGTATTGTAAACCATTATGTAATGGTCGTGTGTAAACAGGATATTTTAGATTATCATTATTTGATAATCTACGTAAAGCTTTTTAAACCTTTATTTATGAAATAAAGGTTATGGTTTGTTTTAAAAATGAATGCAGTCTTTGAAAAACGTCTCATATAGAGGTCAAAACCTCGCAACGAAATCAATTAATATGGAACGTTTTTAATCAATAAGAACGGGACATTTCAGTTGGTATCCGAGCGTTGGTCTTAGAGAACCAGAAAATTTGCATTAGTGTGTCTTATCGAGTTTGTTAGGATGCATTAGTGAGTCTGGACTTCGACCGTGTTTTCTTTAAAAATGATTGCTTAACAATTTTGTTGGAAACTATATATTTTTAACATATGAATATTATGTGATATATTAATCTCTTAACATGTTTGATATTATGTGATAGATGTCTACCTCTAGAACAAGTCCCATTGACTCACCTAATAATAATGAAGAGTCAAATGTAAATTGGAATGATTTATGGACTGATTCACAAGTTCCCGAAGAGGAACCGGAAGAAGAGTCGGAACCGGAAGAAGAATCGGAACCGGAAGAAGAATCGGAACCGGATGAAGAAATAGAACCGGTGGGGGAAATAATAAAACGGTTAAGTAAAAGAAAATCCTCAACCAACCGACCAAAGTTAATTATGGTCAATGGTGTTTCCGCCAAGGAAGCAAAATATTGGGAGGATTACCAATTCTCCGATGAATCGGATTCTGACGAGAATTCCGATGATGTTATAGAAATTACCACAACTGAATTTAAAAAGGCAAAAGAAAATAATAAGGGAAAGGGCATAAAAATAGAGAAATCTAATTCCAACCCCGATGAACTTTATATGTATCGTCAACGCCCGAAGTCCTTAAGTTGTAACAATGACCCGGGAACCTCTAAACCACCAGGTTTTTCTAAACCAATGTGGACAACGACGGCTCGTATTAGGGGAACATCATATATCCCTAGAAACTTGGCAAAACGAACCAAAACCGAAGAAGAAGAAACGAGCGAGTCGGAATAAGATAGTTGTATTCGTGTGGTGTAATATATGGAATATAGTGTTCTTATGCTTTATGATATATGTAAAAATTGCTTGTATTAATAAGTATTTTTTTTATGAATCTAACTCTTGTCTATTTTACAGTTTAAAAACACAAAATGGATAGACAACCCAATATTTTAAGAGACCTACCCGGAGACATGATTGATGAAATCTTGTCTAGAGTCGGCCAGAATTCTTCGGCACAACTATTTAAGGCGAGATCAGTTTGTAAGACATTCGAAGAACGTTCCAAGAATGTCTTGGTTTATAAGAGACTTTCGTTTGAAAGATGGGGGATATCACATTGGGAAACCCATAAGTTACGATGTGTTTACTTTGACGCATATATTGCGGGGAACCCAAATGCTATTTTACGCAACGGGTTAAGAAATTATTTTGACTCAATATATCCGAATATTGGACTTCGTGATTTAGAAAAAGCGGCTAACATGCAACATAAAGAAGCATGTTATGCTTACGGATTAGTAATGTTCGCTTCTCACCAAAGTGAGAACAAGAACATCGGGCTACAACTATTAAACAAAACGTTTCCACAAGTGACGGAGTCGGTAATTGGGGTAAGAAATGAGGTTTTTAGATTGTTACGGGACTGTTGGACATTACGTAACCCTCGTCCCTTTGATGACGTTACAACACGCTGTCTTATCAACGGCCATAACGGTTATGTTGCACAAGACCAAGGATGGGAAGTAGTCCTAGTAAAACCAGAATGCATGACTTGTTTCTGGACGTATGAATTACGTGTCTTTATTGCCTTTGCTGAACGACTTGTGTACTAGCTAGAATTGTCTTCACAACTATCTTGTATCAAAGTTATTGTGTGCTATATTTCATGCTTTATGTAAAATAAGCGGTATTGTAAGTTTGTAAAATATTGTATAAAAGTTTGAACGCGAAATATTATTATAATCAGTTTTTCATATAGAATTGTAGTAGTTGAATTGTATATTAGCTACTAAGTATGAACTTAACGGGTAGGTACTACCCGAATTTAAACTTATAAAACGCTAATATGAAGAAAAAGCTTTTATAAATGAGTTCATATTATGCTACGAAATACTATTAACTACTCTTAATATTCTGTATGATTAACTTGTTCCATTTAACTATTTTGAAGGAAATGGCACCGACTACTCGACACACCGTGAATATGAATGAAGAGGAATTCCGTACTTTTCTAGCTTCAAACATAGCCGCAGTACAGGCTGCGCTACATACCAACAATAACCTTGGATCTAGCAGTACAGGAAATCGTGTAGGATGCACCTACAAAGAATTCACTGCCTGCAAACCTTTGGAATTTGATGGAACCGAAGGACCGATCGGATTGAAACGGTGGACCGAGAAGGTTGAATCGGTGTTTGCCATAAGTAAGTGTACTGAAGAGGACAAAGTGAAGTACGCTACGCATACCTTCACAGGTTCTGCGTTAACATGGTGGAATACCTATCTAGAGCAAGTGGGACAAGATGATGCGTACGCACTACCGTGGTCAGCATTCAAGCACTTGATGAACGAGAAGTACCGTCCCAGAACCGAGGTCAATAAGCTCAAGACAGAACTTAGAGGGTTACGAACCCAAGGATTTGATATTACCACGTACGAAAGACGATTCACAGAATTGTGCCTATTGTGTCCGGGAGCATTCGAAGATGAGGAAGAGAAGATCGACGCGTTTGTGAAAGGATTACCGGAAAGAATCCAAGAAGATATAAGTTCACACGAGCCCACCTCCATACAACAGGCATGTAGAATGGCTCACAAACTCGTGAACCAAATTGAAGAAAGAATTAAAGAACAGACTGCTGAAGAGGCCAATGTGAAGCAAGTCAAAAGAAAGTGGGAGGAAAACGGTGATAAGAATCACCAATACAACAACAACAGCAATTACAACAATAATCGCAACAATTATCCCAACAATCGCAACATCAATCGCAACTACAACAAACGGCCCAACAACAACAACAACAACAACAACAACAACAACAACAGCAGCAACTACAACAATCATCCCAACAACAATAATAACCGCAACAACAACAACAATCAGAAGCAGCTATGCCAAAGGTGTGAAAAGAATCACTCGGGGTTCTGCACCAAATTTTGCAACAAGTGTAAAAGAAATGGTCATAGCGCGGTGAAGTGTGAGGTCTACGGACCAGGGGTTAATAGAACGAAAGGAACAAATGGTGTCGGAACGAGTAATGGCAGAGTAAGTAGTGTCGGAGCAAGTTATGCCAATGTAGTTTGTTATAAATGTGGAAAACCGGGCCACATTATTAGAAATTGCCCGAACCAGGAGAACACGAATGGACAAGGCCGTGGAAGAGTTTTCAATATTAATGCGGTAGAGGCACAGGAAGACCCGGAGCTTGTTACGGGTACGTTTCTTATTGACAATAAATCTGCTTACGTTTTATTTGATTCGGGTGCGGATAGAAGCTATATGAGTAGAGATTTTTGTGCTAAATTAAGTTGTCCATTGACGCCTTTGGATAGTAAATTTTTACTCGAATTAGCAAATGGTAAATTAATTTCAGCAGATAATATATGTCGGAATCGAGAAATTAAACTGGTTAGCGAAACATTTAAGATTGATTTGATACCAGTAGAGTTAGGGAGTTTTGATGTGATAATCGGTATGGACTGGTTGAAAGAAGTGAAAGCGGAGATCGTTTGTTACAAAAATGCAATTCGCATTATACGAGAAAAAGGAAAACCCTTAATGGTGTACGGAGAAAAGGGCAACACGAAGCTACATCTTATTAGTAATTTGAAGGCACAAAAACTAATAAGAAAAGGTTGCTATGCTGTTCTAGCACATGTCGAGAAAGTACAAACTGAAGAAAAGAGCATCAATGATGTTCCCATTGCAAAAGAATTTCCCGATGTATTTCCGAAAGAATTACCGGGATTACCCCCACATCGATCCGTTGAATTTCAAATAGATCTTGTACCAGGAGCTGCACCAATAGCTCGTGCTCCTTACAGACTCGCACCCAGCGAGATGAAAGAACTGCAAAGCCAATTACAAGAACTTTTAGAGCGTGGTTTCATTCGACCAAGCACATCACCGTGGGGAGCTCCTGTTTTGTTTGTCAAGAAGAAAGATGGTACATTCAGGTTGTGTATCGACTACCGAGAGTTGAACAAACTTACCATCAAGAACCGCTACCCACTACCGAGAATCGACGACTTATTTGATCAACTACAAGGCTCGTCTGTTTATTCAAAGATTGACTTACGTTCCGGGTATCATCAAATGCGGGTGAAAGAAGATGATATTCCAAAGACTGCTTTCAGAACACGTTACGGTCATTACGAGTTTATGGTCATGCCATTTGGTTTAACTAATGCACCAGCTGTGTTCATGGACCTTATGAACCGAGTGTGTGGACCATACCTTGACAAGTTTGTCATTGTTTTCATTGATGACATACTTATTTACTCAAAGAATGACCAAGAACACGGTGAACATTTGAGAAAGGTGTTAGAAGTATTAAGGAAGGAAGAATTGTACGCTAAGTTTTCAAAGTGTGCATTTTGGTTGGAAGAAGTTCAATTCCTCGGTCACATAGTGAACAAAGAAGGTATTAAGGTGGATCCGACAAAGATAGAAACTGTTGAAAAGTGGGAAACCCCGAAAACTCCGAAACACATACGCCAGTTTTTAGGACTAGCTGGTTACTACAGAAGGTTCATCCAAGACTTTTCCAGAATAGCAAAACCCTTGACTGCATTAACGCATAAAGGGAAGAAATTTGAATGGAATGATGAACAAGAGAAAGCGTTTCAGTTATTGAAGAAAAAGCTAACTACGGCACCTATATTGTCATTGCCTGAAGGGAATGATGATTTTGTGATTTATTGTGATGCATCAAAGCAAGGTCTCGGTTGTGTATTAATGCAACGAACGAAGGTGATTGCTTATGCGTCTAGACAATTGAAGATTCACGAACAAAATTATACGACGCATGATTTGGAATTAGGCGCGGTTGTTTTTGCATTAAAGACTTGGAGGCACTACTTATATGGGGTCAAAAGTATTATATATACCGACCACAAAAGTCTTCAACACATATTTAATCAGAAACAACTGAATATGAGGCAGCGTAGGTGGATTGAATTATTGAATGATTACGACTTTGAGATTCGTTACCACCCGGGGAAGGCAAATGTGGTAGCCGATGCCTTGAGCAGGAAGGACAGAGAACCCATTCGAGTAAAATCTATGAATATAATGATTCATAATAACATTACTACTCAAATAAAGGAGGCGCAACAAGGAGTTTTAAAAGAGGGAAATTTAAAGGATGAAATACCCAAAGGATCGGAGAAGCATCTTAATGTTCGGGAAGACGGAACCCGGTATAGGGCTGAAAGGATTTGGGTACCAAAATTTGGAGATATGAGAGAAATGGTACTTAGAGAAGCTCATAAAACCAGATACTCAATACATCCTGGAACGGGGAAGATGTACAAGGATCTCAAGAAACATTTTTGGTGGCCGGGTATGAAAGCCGATGTTGCTAAATACGTAGGAGAATGTTTGACGTGTTCTAAGGTCAAAGCTGAGCATCAGAAACCATCAGGTCTACTTCAACAACCCGAAATCCCTAAATGGAAATGGGAAAACATTACCATGGATTTCATCACTAAATTGCCAAGGACTGCAAGTGGTTTTGATACTATTTGGGTAATAGTTGATCGTCTCACCAAATCAGCACACTTCCTGCCAATAAGAGAAGATGACAAGATGGAGAAGTTAGCACGACTGTATTTGAAGGAAGTCGTCTCCAGACATGGAATACCAATCTCTATTATCTCTGATAGGGATGGTAGATTTATTTCAAGATTCTGGCAGACATTACAACAAGCATTAGGAACTCGTCTAGACATGAGTACTGCCTATCATCCACAAACTGATGGGCAGAGCGAAAGGACGATACAAACGCTTGAAGACATGCTACGAGCATGTGTTATTGATTTCGGAAACAGTTGGGATCGACATCTACCGTTAGCAGAATTTTCCTACAACAACAGCTACCATTCAAGCATTGAGATGGCGCCGTTTGAAGCACTTTATGGTAGAAAGTGCAGGTCTCCGATTTGTTGGAGTGAGGTGGGGGATAGACAGATTACGGGTCCGGAGATTATACAAGAAACTACCGAGAAGATCATCCAAATTCAACAACGGTTGAAAACCGCCCAAAGTCGACAAAAGAGCTACGCTGACATTAAAAGAAAAGATATAGAATTTGAAATTGGAGAGATGGTCATGCTTAAAGTTTCACCTTGGAAAGGCGTTGTTCGATTTGGTAAACGAGGGAAATTAAATCCAAGGTATATTGGACCATTCAAGATTATTGATCGTGTCGGACCAGTAGCTTACCGACTTGAGTTACCTCAACAACTCGCGGCTGTACATAACACTTTCCACGTCTCGAATTTGAAGAAATGTTTTGCTAAAGAAGATCTCACTATTCCGTTAGATGAAATCCAAATCAACGAAAAACTCCAATTCATCGAAGAACCCGTCGAAATAATGGATCGTGAGGTTAAAAGACTTAAGCAAAACAAGATACCAATTGTTAAGGTTCGATGGAATGCTCGTAGAGGACCCGAGTTCACCTGGGAGCGTGAAGATCAGATGAAGAAGAAATACCCGCATCTATTTCCAGAAGATTCGTCAACACCTTCAACAGCTTAAAATTTCGGGACGAAATTTATTTAACGGGTAGGTACTGTAGTGACCCGAACTTTTCCATGTTTATATATATTAATTGAGATTGATATTTACATGACTAAATGTTTCCAATATGTTAAGCAATCAAACTTGTTAAGACTTGATAAATTGAAATAGGTTTCATATAGACAATTGACCACCCAAGTTGACCGGTGATTCACGAACGTTAAAACTTGTAAAAACTATACAATGACATATATATGGTTATATATATAGTTAACATGTTTTTATTATAAGTATGTATCTCATTAGGTATTTTAACAATGAGTTATATACATAAAAATGAGACTATTAATTTAAGAAACTCGAAAACGATATATATAACGATTATCGATATAACAACGTCTTACTAGGTACATATGAATCATATTAAGATATTGATACACTTGTTTAATTATGTTAAATGATAAGTAAATATATTATTAAGTGTATTAACAATGAAATACCTATGTAAAAATAAGACTACTAACTTAATGATTTCGAAACGAGACATATATGTAACGATTATCGTTGTAACGACATTTAACTGTATATACATCATACTAAGATATATTATATATCATAATATCATGATAATATAATAATTTAACATCTCATTTTTTATAATAAACAATGGGTTAACAACATTCAACAAGATCGTTAACCTAAAGGTTTCAAAACAACATTTACATGTAACGACTAACGATGACTTAACGACTCAGTTAAAATGTATATACATGTAGTGTTTTAATATGTATTTATACACTTTTGAAAGACTTCAATACACTTATCAAAATACTTCTACTTAACAAAAATGCTTACAATTACATTCTCGTTCAGTTTCATCAACAATTCTACTCGTATGCACCCGTATTCGTACTCGTACAATACACAGCTTTTAGATGTATGTACTATTGGTATATACACTCCAATGATCAGCTCTTAGCAGCCCATGTGAGTCACCTAACACATGTGGGAACCATCATTTGGCAACTAGCATGAAATATCTCATAAGATTACAAAAATATGAGTAATCATTCATGACTTATTTACATGAAAACAAAATTACATATCCTTTATATCTAATCCATACACCAACGACCAAAAACACCTACAAACACTTTCATTCTTCAATTTTCTTCATCTAATTGAACTCTCTCAAGTTCTATCTTCAAGTTCTAAGTGTTCTTCATAAATTCCAAAAGTTCTAGTTTCATAAAATCAAGAATACTTTCAAGTTTGCTAGCTCACTTCCAATCTTGTAAGGTGATCATCCAACCTCAAGAAATCTTTGTTTCTTACAGTAGGTTATCATTCTAATACAAGGTAATAATCATATTCAAACTTTGGTTCAATTTCTATAACTATAACAATCTTATTTCAAGTGATGATCTTACTTGAACTTGTTTTCGTGTCATGATTTTGCTTCAAGAACTTTGAGCCATCCAAGGATCCATTGAAGCTAGATCCATTTTTCTCTTTTCCAGTAGGTTTATCCAAGGAACTTAAGGTAGTAATGATGTTCATAACATCATTCGATTCATACATATAAAGCTATCTTATTCGAAGGTTTAAACTTGTAATCACTAGAACATAGTTTAGTTAATTCTAACTTGTTCGCAAATAAAAGTTAATCCTTCTAACTTGACTTTTAAAATCAACTAAACACATGTTCTATATCTATATGATATGCTAACTTAATGATTTAAAACCTGGAAACACGAAAAACACCGTAAAACTGGATTTACGCCGTCGTAGTAACACCGCGGGCTGTTTTGGGTTAGTTAATTAAAAACTATGATAAACTTTGATTTAAAAGTTGTTATTCTGGGAAAATGATTTTTATTATGAACATGAAACTATATCCAAAAATTATGGTTAAACTCAAAGTGGAAGTATGTTTTCTAAAATGGTCATCTAGACGTCGTTCTTTCGACTGAAATGACTACCTTTACAAAAACGACTTGTAACTTATTTTTCCGACTATAAACCTATACTTTTCTGTTTAGATTCATAAAATAGAGTTCAATATGAAACCATAGCAATTTGATTCACTCAAAACGGATTTAAAATGAAGAAGTTATGGGTAAAACAAGATTGGATAATTTTTCTCATTATAGCTACGTGAAAATTGGTAACAAATCTATTCCAACCATAACTTAATCAACTTGTATTGTATATTATGTAATCTTGAGATACCATAGACACGTATACAATGTTTCTACCTATCATGTCGACACATCTATATATATTTCGGAACAACCATAGACACTCTATATGTGAATGTTGGAGTTAGCTATACAGGGTTGAGGTTGATTCCAAAATATATATAGTTTGAGTTATGATCAATACTGAGATACGTATACACTGGGTCGTGGATTGATTCAAGATAATATTTATCGATTTATTTCTGTACATCTAACTGTGGACAACTAGTTGTAGGTTACTAACGAGGACAGCTGACTTAATAAACTTAAAACATCAAAATATATTAAAAGTGTTGTAAATATATTTTGAACATACTTTGATATATATGTATATATTGTTATAGGTTCGTGAATCAACCAGTGGCCAAGTCTTACTTCCCGACGAAGTAAAAATCTGTGAAAGTGAGTTATAGTCCCACTTTTAAAATCTAATATTTTTGGGATGAGAATACATGCAGGTTTTATAAATAATTTACAAAATAGACACAAGTACGTGAAACTACATTCTATGGTTGAATTATCGAAATTGAATATGCCCCTTTTTATTAAGTCTGGTAATCTAAGAATTAGGGAACAGACACCCTAATTGACGCGAATCCTAAAGATAGATCTATTGGGCCTAACAAACCCCATCCAAAGTACCGGATGCTTTAGTACTTCGAAATTTATATCATATCCGAAGGGTGTCCCGGAATGATGGGGATATTCTTATATATGCATCTTGTTATTGTCGGTTACCAGGTGTTCACCATATGAATGATTTTTTTATCTCTATGTATGGGATGTGTATTGAAATATGAAATCTTGTGGTCTATTGTTACGATTTGATATATATAGGTTAAACCTATAACTCACCAACATTTTTGTTGACGTTTAAAGCATGTTTATTCTCAGGTGAATATTAAGAGCTTCCGCTGTTGCATACTAAAATAAGGACAAGATTTGGAGTCCATGTTTGTATGATATTGTGTAAAAACTGCATTCAAGAAACTGATTTCGATGTAACATATTTGTATTGTAAACCATTATGTAATGGTCGTGTGTAAACAGGATATTTTAGATTATCATTATTTGATAATCTACGTAAAGCTTTTTAAACCTTTATTTATGAAATAAAGGTTATGGTTTGTTTTAAAAATGAATGCAGTCTTTGAAAAACGTCTCATATAGAGGTCAAAACCTCGCAACGAAATCAATTAATATGGAACGTTTTTAATCAATAAGAACGGGACATTTCACAACCCCCGATGTTTAATGGGCTGCGAGATCCTTTGAAGAGTACATGTTGGATCTCCGATATCGAGGGAGCTTTCCGTACCGCGGAATGCCCTCCCGAGAAGAAAATAAGGTATGGTTCAAGCATGTTGTGGGAGGAAGCTAAGTTGTGGTGGGACGATAAGATCAACTTATATGGCGAAGAATAATGTATGGGCTTGACATGAGAGGAGTTCAAGAAAGAATTTTTCAAAGAATACCGAACTTCATCCGATCTCGATAGAATCCGGGACGAGTTGCACCATTTGCAATAAGGGTCAATGGACTTGGTTACACTTAAGTCTACCTTCTTGGCAAAGACTCGTTTTTGCCCGGAATATGTGGGTGATGATCACAAGTTAATGAAGGATTTCTACTGTACCTTGAATGATGAGTACAAGGGCAAGATTAGTCGGGGTATGGCTAAGTCGTTTGATGAATTGTTTGAGTTGGCTCGGGGTTTTGAGCCGGAGGTTCCAAGAAAGAGCGATTTCGCATTTTCCAAAAGAAAGTTTGAAGGTTTTAGTTACTCTAACTCTTCAAACAAGAAGAACAAGAACAAGAAGGGTTCTGAAAGTGTCAATAGCGTGAAGAAGGGCGCTACCGGTGGTTTTTCTTATACGTGCTACAATTGTGGGCAACCGGGTCATATGGCTCGTGAATGTCCGAAACCAACTTCCGGAAACAAAATCACTTGTTTCAATTGCGGTAAAGAGGGGCACAAGAAGCCGGAGTGTCCCGATTTGCGAAACGATAATGTGAAGCGATTAGAGAAGGTGACGGGTATGGCTAGGGGTCGCAATTACTTGATGACCAATGATGAAGCCAAACAATCGAACGAAGTTGTCTCAGGTACTTTCATGGTTAATTCTAATCCGGCAAGGATTCTTTTTGATAGCGGTGCAAATTTGTCGTTTGTGTCTCCAAAATTTGTGCCTAAACTCGATAGACAGTTAGCTAAGTTAAGTCGTCCGGTAGAAGTCGAAATAGCGGACGGCAAGACGGTGCTAGTGGTTGATGTGTGTAAGAATTGTGATGTTGTTTTCGGTGCCAAAACCTTTAAAATTGATCTCATTCTAATGACCTTGGGCGATTTCAATATTGTCGTTGGTATGGATTGGCTCGATCATTATAGAGCCGATATTGCATGCCATGATAAGTTTATTCGTGTGAATACCCCAAGTGGGAGAGAGTTGATTATTCATGATGATAAGCGAAGGAGACCGGTGCCGATATGCACTTTTGTACGGGCACGTCATTTTGTTGTTACCGGTGGCATGGCTTTCCTTGCTCATGTTTTCAATATTCGTAATGAGCCACCACCCATTCGTGAAATTCCGGTGGTTAATGAATTTGAAGACGTTTTTTCGGATGAATTACCGGGTGTTCTGGCGGAAAGACAAGTTGAATTTCGCATCGAGTTGGTTCCGGGGGCTACCTCCATTGCTAAAACACCCTATCGTTTAGTGCCAACGGAAATGCAAGAGTTGTTGAATCAAATCCAAGAGTTGCTTGAAAAGGGTTTTATTCGACCGAGTGCTTCGCCATGGGGCGCTCCGGTGTTATTTGTGAAGAAGAAGGATGGTAGCATGCGGATGTGCATCGATTATAGGGAGTTGAATAAAGTGACGATCAAGAATCGTTATCCTTTGCCTCGGATTGACGATTTGTTTGACCAACTCCAAGGTGCAACGTATTTCTCTAAAATCGTCCTACGGTCCGGCTATCACCAAATGCGGGTCCGTGAGGAAGATATTGAGAAAACGGCTTTTCGAACGCGTTATGGGCATTTTGAGTTCGTGGTTATGCCTTTTGGTCTTACGAATGCACCGGCGGCATTCATGGATCTTATGAACAGAGTGTGCCAACCTATGTTGGACAAGTCGGTAATAGTGTTCATTGACGACATACTAGTCTATTCGAAAAGTATGAACGAACATGAACGTCATTTGCGTGAGGTATTGAAGATGTTACGATAGGAGAAGTTGTACGTAAAGTTCTCCAAATGTGAATTTTGGCTAAGGGAAGTCCAATTCCTTGGTCATATTGTGAACAAAGACGGTATTCAAGTAGATCCGGGGAAGATCGAGACGGTGAAGAGTTGGGGACGACTGACTACACCTACGGAAATCCGAAGTTTTCTAGGATTGGCCGATTATTATCGTCAGTTTATCCAAGACTTTTCTAAGATTGCTTCTCCATTAACGAAGTTGACGAGAAAGAATGCTAAGTTTAATTGGGAGAACGAGCAAGAAATTGCTTTTCAATTGCTAAAAGAGAAGTTGTGTCAAGCTCCGGTGTTAGTATTGCCGGAAGGTGTGGAAGATATGACGGTTTATTGTGATGCTTCAGTAAATGGGCTCGGGTGTGTCCTTATGCAAAGAGGTAAAGTCATCGCTTATGCCTCTCGATAATTAAAGGAGCACAAAACGAGGTATCCGACTCATGATCTTGAGATGGCGGCGGTGGTACATGCGTTGAAAATTTTGCGCCACTACTTGTATGGTGTCAAATGTACGATTTATTTGGATCATAATAATTTGAAACATCTTTTCACTCAACGAGATTTGAATTATCGTCAACGTAGATGGATGGATGTGGTGAAAGACTATGATTGTGAGATACTTTATCATCCAGGTAAGGCGAATGTTGTCGCGGATGCGTTGAGTCGAAAGAGTCAACATCCGGCGATAAAAGTAGGATCGTTACGCTTGATTATTACCAACGATTTTCTTGAGAAGCTTGGTGAGATACAAATCGAGGCTTACGTTCACAACAAGCATTCGGAACGAATCGTGGGTCAATCGAAGTTCATTACTATGGGCCCGCGTGGTTTGTTGTCTTTTCAAGGAAGGGTGTGGGTGCCTAAGATGGGTGATTACCGGCGGGTGCTACTTGATGAAGCACATAAGTCCAAATATTCCATTCATCCGGGTGCGACGAAAATGTATCATGACTTGAAGAAAGATTATTGGTGGCCGGGCATGAAACGTGATGTTGTGAAGTATGTTGAGCAATGCGTCACGTGTTTACAAGTAAAATCCGAACACCAAAAGCCGTATGGTAAGTTGCAACCGTTAGAAATCCCGAAATGGAAATTAGAGCACATTACCATGGATTTCATCACAAAGTTACCTAAAACGGCGAGAATCCAATTTGATTTGATTTGGGTTATAGTTGATAGATTGATGAAAAGTACTTTGTTTCTTCCCATTAAAGAAGCGATATCGTCAGAGGCCTTGGCTAAGTTGTTTATCAAGGAAGTGGTCTCGCGACATGGGGTTCCTATATCTATTATTTCGGATCGAGATACCCGTTTTACATCTCGGTTTTGGGAAAAGTTTCATGAAGATATGGGTACACAATTGAAGTTGAGCACGGCGTATCATCCTCAAACAGACGATCAAACCGAACGTACGAATCAAACTTTGGAAGATATGTTACGGGCGTGCATTATTGACTTCGGTGGTAGTTGGGATGAGCATTTGGCTCTGGTGGAATTCTCGTACAATAATAGTTATCATACTAGTATCGGGATGCCACCTTATGAGATGCTTTATGGGCGAAGGTGTCGAACTCCTATTTGTTGGGGAGAAGTGGGTCAAAGAGAGATCGGGAGTACCGATTTGGTTTTGGAGACGAATAACAAGATTGATATTATTCGGGAACATTTGAAGAAGGCTCAAGATAGACAAAAGTCGTATGCCGACAAACGTAGACGAACGATCGAATTTCAAGAAGGTGACATGGTGATGCTTAAGGTTTCGCTATGGAAAGGTATTAATCGATTTCGAAAACGGGGAAAGTTAGCTCCTCGGTTTATTAGGCCATTCAAGGTTTTAGCTCGTGTTGGTGAAGTTGCTTATCATTTGGAATTACCCGAAGAGCTTGCGGGGATCCATAACACGTTTCATGTTTCCCATCTCCGTAAGTGTCTTGCGGATGATTCTTCATGGATGCCATTAGACGAAATCGAGCTAAACAACAAGTTAGAATATGTCGAGGAACCGATTGCTATCCTTGATGAGAAGGTGAAAATGTTGAGGAATAAAGAGGTGAGAACCTTTAAGGTTCAATGGCGACGGAGTAAAGGTTCCGAGTTCACTTGGGAGCCCGAAGAATTCGTGTTGGTTTATCTTCCCTCTTGTCATGCGGCTTGGATTGCGAGGACGTAATCCGAATAAGTGGGGGAGAGTTGTAAGACCCAAATATTATCCTTGTATATAAGCGATGTTACGATACTCGAAGCGGGGTTTTGTTGTATATATTTAAAACATGGAAGAATTCTGAACTGGGGGAGTCGCGCGCCGCGCGGCTATATGGCGCGCCGCGCCATCTGTCTACGACAGATTCCCCTTTTCTTTTAATTAGATATTTTGAGGGCATTTTGGTAAAACTACTTTGGGACCCGAATTTAATGCCTTAGATCAGTTTGGGAGCCTCATTCACTCCATTCACAACCACCTTATCGTCTTCCATTCATGTTTAGAGAGAGAGGAGGTTCTAGAGTGAGAAAACTCCATTAAAGGAAGAAGGAAGTCGAATCGAGTCTTGGTGCGAGTTCTAAAGTCGTTCATCTAGTCGCTAGCTACGTGGTGATTGTGTTGGTAAGTTATAAAACCCAATTTCTTACTTTAATTGTGTTTAAGGGTTAGGGTTGGGTTAGTGTTGCACACAAAACCCATTTGCTAGTAAATTTGGGGGTTTTGGGTGAATTTGGGTCATGTAGATTCAAAGATGACCAATTAGGGTTTTCAAAGTATTAAATTATGTTTATAAGCCTAAATTGGTTAGTTAATGTACTAGCACACTTATATATATGTAAATGGGTGTAATGACCTTGAAATGGGTCAAATGGGTCTTTAATGACCTAAGTGGTCTTGCTAGTGTGAAATTGAGTTAACTTTGTGATTTAAGAATGTAATAAGACCATAATTGGCTAGAGTTAGGGTTTTTGGTGAAGTTAACCCATTATTAGGGTTAATGGTGCAAAATGGGTTGAAATTGCACTTTGGGTCAAAATGGCTTTAGAATGGTGAAAGAATTGGTTGACCAACTTGAGTTGCGTTTAATAATATGTATAATGTGATTAGGTACGTTACATTGAGGTTTCGCAAGCTCGGGTATCTTTTCACAAGACTTTGAGGTGAGTGGAATAATTATATGCGTAGGTATATAATGTATCTATTTGTTGTAGCGTGAAATGTGTAGTGTTGAGGTGTTAAGACACCACGTTTCACGTGAAGAGTGTAGCATCGAGGTGTTAAGATGCCACTCGGGTGTAGCATCGAGGTGTTAAGATGCCACCTAGGAGTGTAGTGCCGAGGTGTTAAGACACCACTCCGTAAAATATGAGTGAAGCATCGAGGTGTTAATATGCCACTCGGGGTGAAGTACCGAGGTGTTAAGGTGCCACCCTAGGGGTTAGTGGTGCGAGGTGTTAAGTGCCCTAACGGTTGTTACGAACACCGATGGCGTTTTCGCGAGCGCCGTTCCATTGTACGATTGGTTAACCATGGTTATTTGTGTTGTAAGCATATTATATTATTCGAGTTATATTTATATGCGGTTGTTATGCTAGTTTGTGGTATTGGTGAATTATAGCTTGTTATTGTGACGATAAGCTAATTGTGTTTGCTAGCATATTTGCGGAATTGTGTAAGTGTATGCAAGTAGGTATAATTATATATGTATTCGTATAATTATTGCATTCACTAAGCTTTGCTTACCCTCTCATTGTTTACCATTTTTATAGGTTCGGTTGTGGACAAGGGTAAGGGCATCGTTTTGGATTAGAGATCTCGTTGTTGACTAGGGGACGCTTTTGGATGTGTTGACTTTTGGGAGTTTGACCGAGACGTGGGTAGTTTAATCCCAAACGCCATGCTCATAGTGTAGTTTGGTACTTAAACTTTTTGGTGGTCGAAACTCTTAAATTGTATTAACTTGTATTTTGGGTCGTGTGGGCCCCACTTGTAAAACATCATTTTTATGTTTGAATCGTGATAGTTTTACATATTTGAATGTGTGGTTAAAAGCGCGTCGTCTAAAAATGTCGGGAACTAGTCGATCTTTTTCGCATTTGAAACTTTCCGGACAGGCCATCCTGGCGCGCCGCGCGGCCATCCTGGCGCGCCGCGCCACTTCTCTGTACAGCAAATTTTTTTTTTTTTTTTTTTTTTTTTTTTTTTGTATTTTCACGTGGTTTGGTCGCGGGTTGGTTTGGGTTGTTACATTAAGGCCGTCGTTGGACTAGCGTAGAACAAAATGTCGTTGTTGAACACAATTGATCACATTGAGTTTTTAATATAGAAAAAAAGAAAAGAAAAAGTAGCCGTTGGGGATGGCAACAAATATATTACATTTATTTTTTCTTATTTAAATACTTTATCTCCTATATAAACTAACACTTCCAACTCATATTCATATCAAACTATTTCATTCCAAACACTATAAAACAGATATTTTTCTCATATCTCGTTTCAAACCTCAAAAAGTATGGAGTAGAGAAGACTATGATGAATGTAAAAGGTTTTTTCTTTTTAAAATTTTCGTCTGAACAAGGGATGATGGATGTGTTAAAAAAATGGTCTGTGGTTTATTAAAACAATTCCAATTATTCTGAATCAATGGAACCCATCGGTTTCTCTTATGAAAGAAGACCCCACCATTATTCCGGTGTGGGTGAAATTACATGATGTTCCATTGGTTGGTGTAACGACCAGTCAAAATCGCTATTGACGCGGTACGTTATTCATTGATTTCATAGTGAGGTTTTGACCTCTACATGATACGTTTTGTAAACATTGCATTCTTTTGAAAAGGCACACCATAAATGAATATCTAATTCCAAGGTTTTTGACATCTGATGATTTCTACATATAGACAATCACCGTAAATAATAGTTTACAATAATACATCCGTTGACAATGCAGTCAAAATAAGATACATGGTGATGATTTTGTGAATGCAAAGTTTTCTCGAATAAAGCATGCATGACTCCATGCACATAGCTTGTATAACGTATAAGCAAACAGTGGAAGACTTCTAGGAACCTAAGAATAAACATGCTTAAAAGTGTCAACACAAAGGTTGGTGAGTTCATAGTTTTAATGTTGCGCACAATCTGTATATAAAGGTGGATCACAAGATTTCAGTTGTTTCATCCAAAACGTTTATCAAAATATTCTACGAAATTGAGCACCCTGGTAACCAAACTTAACGTATATATAATAAGTACCCCTGTTTTAACATACATGCAACCAACATGTACAATACACGCAAACCAACGTGTACTAAACTCAAATAGCATACGTCTGTTTTATAGTTCAGGCTAGGGTTTCTATACCTGGAACGGACGGGGATGTCAAACCCTATGGATCCATATACAACTACTCGCGCCCACCAGTTCTTATAACCAACAGTTACTAGTTACCAAAGTTAAGGGATTTTCGGTTCAAACTCATTGTAGAATTAAGTATGTACTTGTGTCCATTGCATTTAAAATAAAGTGCATGTATTCTCAGCCTAAAAATATAGATTGCAAAAGCAATTAAAAAGGGATCTATAAACTCACCTTAGCAGCACATAATGTTACTCACCGAAATGTGACCGAAACTCGGAATGCAAAATTAACCGTAGATCTCAACCTAGAGAACATATGTTGGTCAATACATGTCTAACAAGCCAGGTCAGGTCATAATGTATCACAATCCTAATGCTCGAGACCGACATGCAAAAGTTAACAAAAGTCATCTCAAAAGTCAACTTGACCCTATATGATCTTTAAATCTATACATGTTTATTATATTAACATAGTATAAGTCTTGATAATTGAACGAATTTATAGTTTATAAAACTCAAAATATTATTTATTTCAGGAGCGATATTATATTTGAATTATCATGGCAATCGAAAATATTTTATTATTTCACATAGTTTTCCAATACTTGTAAAATCAGATTATAGTGTTTATAATGCTTTAAAACATGATAAGACAGTCAACTTTGACAATTGTTTACCAAAACGAGATGTGCCTTATATAGAAATTCATTTACTCGCTTAGTAATATCTAAAAATCTAATTTATCAATCTCATAGACATGTTGTTTAAATATTAATTTACAGTTTCAAACACAATTTCAATTAATGTCAAACATAATTCAGTTGACCATATCTTTTAATCCGTTCATCGAAATCACGCGATTTCTAAATGAAAAGTTTTTAATTTTTCAATAGCTTTCCAACGACATGCATATCATATACTTTATATCAGTAGTATATGTATTAAATTCGTGATTCATCATAAAACTATCTAACGGCAAAATTAAAGCATACAAGCATACATAAACATATATACTCGAGCACTAGACATGGATACACTATTAATATATAAAAGATAAGATATGAATGCTCACGTATCAATATTGTGATTCAATATTGCAGGAAAGTACGTAGACGCAACGGAAATGATAAATGAAAGGTTAGTCTTTGATTACGATCATAACCTCCAAGCAATACCCATAACTTCCTTCGTTATAACCCATAATTTCTTAGCTCTATCCCACTCGAAAAACCCGTTTTGAAATCGTTTGGGCATAACCTTGTCGTAATATTTTATGTATAATAATAATACTAATAATAATACTCCTAACGATAAGATTAATAATAATATTAATCTTATTTATAATAATAATAATAATAATAATAATAATAATAATAATAATAATAATAATAATAATAATATAAATAAAAATAAATATACTATGGAGTATGTGAATTAGATAGAGAGATAGATTGAATTGTGAAATGGTTCGGCATGATTGATCGAATATATATATAAAATTTAATAATATAATAATATAAATATAATATAATAATTTAGAAAATAAAAACGTGACAATTAACATTCAATAATATCTGCCGACAGTTTTCGCGGACCGGTATTTCGTACTCTGTTGCTAATAATTGACGGGAAAAGTATAAATAAAAAAATATTCCACTTTTTATAATTGAATACATATATTTATTTTGGTCTTAAGCTTTATAAAACTAGTTGTAAAAAGGTTCATTTATTTATAAAATTACTATATACGTTCGATGTAGAGTGTACGTACTAGTCTGCTGATCATTCTGTACCACCATGAATTATTGAATTCGTTTAATTCAAACGAATTAACGAATTTTAATATTTTTAAAAGTCATATTTATTAAATACTTCAGGGGTATTTTATGTAACTTATAATTAATAATTTCTATCATGTCGCTTTTATGTGAATAGTAAATTAATTAATTTCGTTTCATTTACTATTCATATGAATAGTAAATGAATTAATTTCGATTCAACTATTTAAGTTACATTGTTGTATGTTGTGCTTTACAGCTTGTACATCTTTGATTTAATTGCGTTTCTTCTTATAAATTAAAAAATTTACATCATAAAAATAAAACGATCATATACGTAAAAAAATTTAATTTGAAATTGCATTATTCAATAGTAAATTTTTATCATTTAGTATATAAATATTATTCGCATGTTTTCGTATATATATATATATATATACACAATTATATAATTATCACAAGTTATGACGTTCGTGAATCGTTAGACAAACAGGGTGGTCAACCGTTATATAAAACTCATTTACAAAAGTTTTAAAAATTGTCAGAATTCATTTCTTATCATGACGAAAATATTAAATCATATAAAGATTTGGTTCAAAATAAGTTAAAATTTTTCCGGGTCATCACAGTACCTACCCGCTAAAGAAATTTCGTCCCGAAATTTAATTAGGATCGCCATGGCTGACAATAAGTATGTTTTCATGACTCATATGAGTTGAAAAGTAGAGTTTTATCACCATTGAGTAATATAGATAAAACAATTCAATCATGCGAAGAGTACGAATGAAGCTGTCGCAAAAGAGTGAAATGAGAAAATAAAGATTCGTTTTAACTTTTGACGTAGTCACGGTTGATTTCCGGATTTCAGGGAATTTAAAGATAATCCTTGAAATCTAAAGATTTGATTCTCCGGTAATCAAGGAAATTATTATCCCCTTTGATTAAATGCGGTAATCTGCTTCGATTGCTATGTTTGATATTTCGCTATAAATTGATCTCTTCCATTTCATTTATTTTCACTACTCCTATAATATTCTTCTTTATTTCATACATCCCAATAGATTGTGAAAATGTTAAATCCAGTCCTAATTCTTGACATTTTCCTGGCTATCGTATCCTTCATTCTTCTTTTTCATCTTCCACCAGAGGAAGTTATTTTCTTCTACTATTACCTTGGGGTTATAATGTTTTTAATTCTTCAGTGTCTTTACATTGCAATACGTATTGATATACACAGTTTGTAATTTAGGTGTTGTTGTCGGACTTTATATTTTTCTTTATATTTCAGAGTTTCATGCTTTTGTTTCTTCTTCCCGACTTCAAGTCAAGAGAATAATGGTCCAGAATTTGTAGTTATGGAGTTTCGAATGATCATAATATACAAAGTAGAAAGGAAAGGTAATAGCATGATTTGATTTGTCAAATTACCAGAATATCCAGAAAAGACCGAATCATTAAGAAAAATATTTTCTTGATAGTTTGGAGGTTAAAAAGAATGAAAGAGTTATGTAACATGGTTCATGATGAGGGTGAGATCTGTGAACCTTTATCACGTTCCATTAGAAACTCAGCATGACTTATTATAATATAATCACGTTGGCCAAACGCCATTATATTATACTAACTCATGCTTCAATTTCCAACACTTCTCCAGAATACATTCATAATTTAAACTCGACGGTTCCAGAAGTTTAGAAACTAAAACAGTTTCTTTTATGATGTAACACAGATAGCGCAAAGAGATAAATAATCTCGGACAATAATAGTTATGATGGTATCTTCAGAAATATCGACGATATTTATATTGAAAGATTCGATGATGTTTTAGAATTTTAAAATATCTGGAATCAAAGGATGATGCAGAAAATTTTTCTGCGAAGGTTTGGAATAAGGAGTAAGGTGTTCGCTAATGATTTCAGCAGACACTGAATCATTTGGATTCTTTGAAGGTAGATTTCGTCTTTGTGATTTGTCCACAGTCTCCTTCATGGTTTTCTGAATCCATTTTTCAGTACCAAATTTTCTTATTTTATGAAATTTTTTAAACACACTACTCTTTATCATCAAACTTTCGACTGTTAAAGTCGTTTACAGTTTTTGCTGCTTCATCAGCATTTTTTCAAAATTCGAAGAACTAGTTCGCAGTTTGGGGTGTTTTTCAGAAATTTCACATTCGAAATATGTAAGTCTAGGAGATAGACGTTATATATATATGTATATATATATGTATATATATATATATATATATATATATATATATATATATATATATATATATATATATAATTGTTGGCGTAGAATTGCTGCAAAATTCGAGAATAATGCTTCAACCTTTTTGGTATGACGTTACAAGATGTAGATGAGTACATGATAGGGTTTCAATGAATAAGTATAGTGACTTTTCGGAGAGGCTTAAGTTAAAGGGTAATGAAGTTGCTGGTACGTTTATTGTTAATGTGGTGGAATATAAAAGGTTCCCCGGTAACAAAAACGTATATATCAAGGTTATAAGGCTAATCTGAAAAGTCGAAGTTGACTGATTGGAAGTGTGATAAAACTGGATACTTTGAAAAGAGATTGCAAGGTTATTTTCAGTAATAACAATGCCAATGGATCACAGATTCATGTTAAATTTTTACTTAGGTTCCGGGAGTTTTCCAGGTGCATGACTATATGCATAAATATTTCTTTTCGTAGCTAAAGTGTGGTTGAATCATCCTCTCGATTGTTTCTTAATTGAGGTATTCTCAAGAATTATGAAGGATTTGAACGCAGATTGTAATCGTCAATATACATATGATGTTCTAGAAATTTGAATGATACGAATATTTTTCTTAGTTTTATGAATAAAAGTGATGTTCCAGTATAGTTTTGAAGTCAAAGTATAGCTTTGAAAGATGTAGGAATCTAAGAGTGATGTCACCTGTTAAATCTTGACTTGGATTCTGTTATGTCAAAATCAGAATATGTAATTGAATTTGTATGAAATGATTGTATATCGCTGTGAAGATAGTGAGTATAGTTAATGATTTTTGAATCAAAATTGAAGAATGTACAGTATAATATATTAATGTAAATTTAAATATTTCTCGGGTATTACCTACCCGTTAATTTTTTTTTTCACAATTAATAGTTTGTACAAAAAGAATCTTTATTACAATCTTTATGAAAATATATGAATGTATATTTTCTTCAGATGAAGTACAGATTTAATGAGTTAATATTCTATTAAACTCGTTTGATTTTCGGCTGGAACTAGAAATGAATAATCTTTGAAACATTAGAGATTACATAATCTTCACAGAGTATTTTACAAATGTAATCAATACTTCATTATCTATTCTTATTGATATTCCTCGGTGAAGGATGTTGGTGCTTGTAAAGACCCGTCCTAATCCATAAGAACGAATACAATACATATGATTACATCGCGAGGTATATGACCTCTATATGATACATTTTACAAACATAGCATTCGTTTTAAAAGACAAACTTTCATTACATCGAAAGTTGACATGCATGCATACCATTTCATAATATCCATCTATAAATGGTCTAATCTGTCATTTACTTAATCATAATCTTTACTGAACTCAACGACTTGAATGCAACGTCTTTTGAAATATGCCATGAATGATTCCAAGTAATATCTTTAAAATGAGCAAATGCACAGCAGAAGATTTCTTTAATACCTGAGAATAAACATGCTTTAAAGTGTCAACCAAAAGGTTAGTGAGTTCATTAGTTTATCGTAATCAATCATTTCTATAATTTTCATAGACCACAAGATTTCCTTTATTCAGTAATCATACACTCGCAAGTGTTTAAAAATCATTCATATGGATTGAACACCTGGTAACCGACATTAACATCATGCATATAGAAAATCCCCAAAACAGAAATCCATCTGTATAATATAAACTCGAAGTACTAAAGCATACCATTTTCCAGTATGGGGGGAGTTAGTGCCCGTAGATCTACCTTTAGGATTCGCATCAATTAGGGTGTCTGTTCCCTAATTCTTAGGCTACCAAGCTAAAAGGGTGATATTCGATTCGATAATCCAACCATAGAATGTAGTTTAAATTACTTGTGTCTATTTCGTAAAGTATTTATAAAAGCAGCGCATGTATTCTCAGTCCCAAAAATATATATTGCAAAAGCATTTAAAAAGGGAGCAAATGAAACTAATATACTGTATTTTGTAGTAAAAATACATATGACGTCACTGAATAAGTGTAAGGTTGGCCTCGGATTCACGAACCTATATCATTTGCATATATATTAACACATATCCCATTTAATCAACTAAGTTTACTTACATTTTATAATTTATTAAAATTAATATCTTTAAATAGAATTATACTTATAATAAATATATGATATATAATTTAATTAAGGTTTTATCAATATAAATGATAATATATTAGTTAAAAACATATGAGTATGTATTATTAGTATTCTTGTAAATATTTATATAAAAATATTATTTGTTTGTTAAAATAGTAATTATAATAATACTAAAATAATAATGATAATGATAAAAATAATATTAATAATAATTCTAATAATAATATTAATAATTCTAATAAGGATAGTAAAAATGATAGTTTTAGTAATAATAACAATCTTATTAAAAATGATAATTTTAATACAAATGATAATTTTAATACTTCTAATAATAAAAGTGATAATAATAATAATACCTATATTACTAATCATAATGATAATAATAATAATAATAATAATAATAATAATAATAATAATAATAATAATAATAATAATAATAATACTTATGTCAGTAATAAAATAATAAAATTAATAATATTAATAATAATAATAATAATAATAATAATCATAATAATAATAGCGATATAAATAGAAGTCATACCATCATGTGATCATTATTATTATCAGGATTCCTATAACGTCATCATCATCATTGAGCTCACATCATAACATCCCGACATCACTATCTTCATTCGGATATCATACATCATCATCATCACCATGATCATAATCATCTTCACTAATATCATAACTAAACTATCATCATTCATCTTTTCTTCATCAACTTCTTCATGGCATCATACCCATAACCTCATCAACTTAATCATAAACATAATCATGTCATGATTGTTATTTATATAAAATCATACTCATTTTCATTATCATATACGTACCATATCATTATCTTAATCATCATTGTATCAACTTCTATCAACATCATCAACTTCCTAACGTCATCCTATAGTCATCACTATCATTAATCTTAATCATAATCACAGCATCATCGTCGATTATCAACAGCCAAGTTTACTTATGATATTTACATTTAAACCAGCCCAAGAACAATACTCAGCCCAATAACTAATTAATCTTATCGATCATTATTTATTGTTTAATATCATTATCTCAATTTAAATCGGTATTTACACATATCAGCAAAGCCATCCTCTCAACCAATCCTAGAACTTTGACAGCTATTTCGGGACATCTTTAAAAAGGCAAAATGATAAAGCATGATCCACTAAAAATATTCTAAATCTTCACTTGTAGCCTTGCGAAATATATATATTTATTTTTAATAAAATCGGTCCACTAAAAAAAATTGATACAAACTTAACATGCCTATTTCTAGCTGTCTTCCATATAACCCATTACATCTATACCCCTTATTATTTAATTTGTTTCCCATCCATTACATCTAAACTCCATTAAAAGTTTAAAAGTTGTTTTGATTGGTTTCGTCTGACTCAGCATAAAATCAAAAACGAATACAGCAGCAATTAAAACAAATAGCAAGAATCTAGTGGGTTTTTGTTGGAGGCCCAAATTGATATAAACTAGTCCACTAGTGGCTCAACAGCAATTTAATTAGCCCAGGTTGTGATGGATTAATTTCGACAAAAAAAAAAAAAAAGAAACAGAAGATAGCGACAGTACACTCGACATGTAGGTTCGGTTCTTGGCAGATTCGTTAACATACCTTCAATTCATCATTCATCCTCTTCGATAATCATTAAAACCGTCATGCATTGTTAATAGATCATTGGTGTTTAATTGTGTTATGGTTATGGTTGAGGTTTCATGACCGGTGTAATGACCCGGAATTTTCTGACCAAATTATACTTATGAGATTAATATTTACATAAATTAAACCATACCAACATGATAAGCAATCCAAATTGTTGAGACTTGTGTTTTTGAAAAGATTTTTACACAACGTTTGACCGTCCAATATGACCGATGATATCACGAACTATATAACATACGATAATTATACGTTTGTGTATATATATATGTATTTATATATATTTAACATGATCTAAGGATGGTTTAACATCTCATTGTGTACTAATGACAATGAGTTATAAGTATATTTTGAAACTACTAACTTAAGTTTTCAAAACGATAACTATACGTAACATTCTTTGATATATATACTTATAATCTATAATGCTTATACATGTATCGTATATATAATGCATTTAATTACTTTTTAAGGACTTAAATACATAAAACAATATAAGTATATTCACAAAAGATAGTTATATTTGAATTCTCGTTCCGTTTCCTCAAGATTTCTATACGTATATCTAGGGTATATGTACCCGTATCATACCCAGCTTCTATACGTATTTACTATTGGTATATACACATCAAATCAACATCCTAATCAACATTATTACTGCCCTAGATATGAGGTAACTAGGATTTGTCAAGTAGTATGAATTATTAGTAAGAAAACAAAATTAGGAATCCTTTTCTTTCTTTATAAACTAAAAACGTTTTTATAAATGAACACCATTTCTTCACTCCATTTTCTCATACCTACACCCTCATTTCTCTCTAAAAATACTCCTAACTTCATACTTGATCATCTCCAAGCATTTTCCCCATCATTTAGCTTCAATTACAAGCCTTAAACACCATAAGAAAACTCTTTCAAGAACATATCAAAATAACCACCCATTTGAAGAAGTTTACTTCCAACCTTTTGATCTAACTCCACCACTCTTTGATTCCAAGATTATTTCTTATCTTTTGCAGTAACTTTGTCCAAGTAACTTGAGGTAGTAACCTTGTTCATAATCTTATTCAATTCATATTCATATAGCTATCTTATTTTGTGGTATAAAATTTTAACAACAAGAACATAGTTTGAATGATTTCAAACTTGTTCGCAAACTAAATAGATACTTCTAACTTGACTTTTATAACACTTCAAGACCTGTAATATATCATAATGATATGCTAACCTAACAAGATATAACTTGGTTTTACAAAGAACATCTTAAAAACTGAATCTACGTCGTCAGAGTGCTACCGGGGGCTGTTTTGGGTTGGATAATTAAAAACCATCTTGAAATTTGAATTGGAAGTTCATGTTCTGGAAAAATGATATTTCTTATGAATATGTTAACACATAAAAATTTCATGGTTTAACTCAAAGTGTAAGTATTTTTAGAAAAATGATCATTAAATGTTGTTTTTATGATGGAAAATGATCACTTTCATAAGTTTCACCAAAGTTTGACCTATAACCTATGATTTCGAATACAAACTAAGGTATTTTTAGTTCATATTCTTAAATTTGACTCGATCCAAGGAAGTGGCAAGTTGAACCAATAAAAATGGAGTTGTAATGAAGAAACTACGACTAAAACAAGATTGGGTATCCGAAGCTAGTTTAGCTACGAAAATATTTGGAGAAAAAGTAAATTAATCATATCTTTTCTAATTAATATGATATTTTATATATAATTACTTATGATTTGATTTTATATATTTCAGGACCACCCGTAAACAACACGAGAAGATTAATCATAAGACCTCATGATTGTACGCAACACGTCATTTGATAACACGGTACTTTATGTACGCAACACGTCATTTGACAACATGGTACCATGAGTCGAGATTAATTCTGATCAATACGAATACGATGGGGTCTTTATTTATTTTATTTAAGCAACTAATTGTGGACCACTAACATCGGACTGCTAACTACGGACTAAGAAAATATTAAAAGTATATATATATATATATATATATATATATATATATATATATATATATATATATATATATATATATATATATATATATATATATATATATGTAACGATTACTTAAAAAGAAAATATGTTGATATATTATATATATGGTTAGGTTCGTGATATCTATCGGAGACCAAGTCGAATTAATTACCTTCAAGGCAAAAGTGAGTTTCATTTGCTCCCTTTTTAATTGCTTTTGCAATATATATTTTTGGGCTGAGAATACATGCGCTGCTTTTATAAATGTTTACAAAATAGACACAAGTACTTAAAAATATATTCTACGTTGAGTTGTACCACTGGCATATTTCCCTGTAGCTTGGTAACTACTATTTACATGGGTATTGTAAACGCGAATCCTGTTGATAGATCTATTGGGCCTGACAACCCCAACCGGACTGGACGACCAGTATTCAACGGTTGCACAGTACTTTGTTTTGGTGACTACACTTGGTACGGTGTAGTGAGATTTCATAATAAAGGGAATATGCGACGTTGATTAAATGTTAAGTATGGTTACCAAGTGCTCAACCACTTAGAATGCTTTACATACACTTGCGAGTGTATTATGTTTATGATTATGAAATCTTGTGGTCTATTAACATATTGAAATGATTGTTATGATAAACCTATGAACTCACCAACCTTTTGGTTGACACTTTAAAGCATGTTTATTCTCAGGTACGAATTAAGTCTTCCGCTGTGCATTTGCTCAATATAAGGACATTACTTGGAGCCGATCATCGCAATGGGACTAAATGTTGATGACTTTGTCCAGGTGGATTAGGACGGGTCCTTTCAGTTGGTATCAGAGCGGTGGTCGTAGCGAACCAGGTCTTGCATTAGTGTGTCTAACTAGTAGTTGTTAGGATGCATTAATGAGTCTGGACTTCGACCGTATCTACATGTCAAAAGTTTTGCTTATCATTTCTAGTCGGAAATCATCTGCTTATCATCCTTAGGAAATTACCTGCTTATCATTCATAAGTCTAGACACGTTTTACTGCATTTACTGCATTGATAGTGTATAGACGAATTCTTATCTTAGCATATCTGTTATTGCGAACTTTGACTGATACCTTTTCAAAGATTCTCCGTAATTTACGGGATTTTGGTATTATATATACATATGTAAATTATGTATTGAAGAGTACTAAATCTAACTCCTATAATCTATTCCATACCAAAAATTCATTTTCCCCATTATACAAGATGGATTCTGCATCTAGTTCGAATTCTTCAGATTCCGACAGTTATGCCGATATGGATTTCCATTCGGGCTCCGAAAGCAGCGTCACCGGAATGGATCAACAAATTTCCCATCATCTATTCTGGATGAATTGGGGATGGGTTCGTAATATACTAAATCACTGGAGACAAGAAGAAGGTGATCCATTCCATCCACCAAATTGCCCTCTTGGCGATGAACCAGAAGCACTTACCGGCGAACCTATTCGAAACACCATTTTCTCTCTCATTTCTAGAGTATCTCGTCACGATTATATACTATCCCATATTACAAATCTTGTTCATTCGCTCGCTCCAACCGCCAATCATCCCGGTGTACTAGCAGAAGTTAACGAACTTCGCGCTCGCGTGACGGCTTTGGAGAACATGGTGCGAAGGTTGCAAACACCAGCAGCAGCACCAGCACTATAATCAGCACCACCATCAATAACATAAACAATACCATCATCACCACTAACAAACAACATCCGCATCACACATCTCGACATCATAATCTATCCCACAAACATCAACATCATACGCACCATAGATACCAAGGAGTACCAATAATAATGAACGATGAAGTATTGATCCATAACTTCATTGATATTCTGCGAAGAATATGTGGTTTCAAAAAGTTTTAGAGATTTCTTATTCTAGCTCAAACCGAAAAGTAAATGAGATTAATATCGTATTAACTCATTAAATTCATGATTTCATCTAAAGAAAATATATATGTATATATGTTTTCATAAAGATTGTAATTAAAAGTTCTTTCGTACAAAATATTAATGGTGAAAAAAAAAAATTTAACGGGTAGGTAATACCTGAGGAATAATTAGATTTCATCTTAATAAGTTACATTGTACATTCATCGAAGCTGATTCAACAGTCATTTACTATCCTACTTACAACCACCGATATACGTATCCGTTCACCGCAGAATAACCATTTTCATTCAATTTCATATTTGGATTTTGACTTCCCAGAATCCAACAAGTGGCATATGAAGAAAACATATGACAAAATAAAATCTGTTAGAAACAAACAAATTAACTATGAAAAATTTTGTTAAGAATCCATGCTAACTGTTCCAGCTAACTGTTCCAGCTAACTGTTCCTAGCTAACTGATTACATTTTATTTATCACAGTTTATTTATCACAATTTAATTATCGCACTTTTATTTATCGTCATTTAATTTCTGTAATTATTTTACGCACTTTAAATATCGGGACACGTATACAATGTTTTGACATATCATATCGACGCATCTATATATATTATTTGGAATCACCATAGACATTCTATATGCAGTAATGATCGAGTTCTCTATGCAGGGTTGAGGTTGATTCTACAATAATATATATAGTTTGAGTTGTGATCGAGTCTGAGACGTATACGGGTCACGACACGTATTAATTAATTCGTATATTATATATTAAACTATATATGAATTATTGGACTGTTACTGTGGACTATCGACTGTGGACTAATGATATTGGACAATTAAAATGAATTAAAATATTGATTATAACATATGAAACTAAACATTTCTTCAAGATTGCCACTTGATTTCATCTTAAACCTCATTGTATCTCGACGATTACAATCAGCGTTCAAATCTATCATGATTCTTAAAAACACCTCAATCGAGAGGATAAACCAACCGCACTTCATCTACGAAAGAAAATATTGATGCATATAGTTATGAACCTGAAAAACCCTCGGAAACTGAGTAAACGTTTGACACGTATCTGTTCTAGTTCCTTTGACATTGTTATTACCGAAGATCGTTTTGCAATCCCTTTCCAAAGTAGCTAATTTTGTCACAGCTCCAGCAAGTCAAATCCGACTTTTCATCCGAAACAACTTTATTATAACCGCGATATATATGCGTACTCTTTATTGTTACTGGGGAACCTTTTATATTCCACAATATTACCACCAGCGATTAATCATTCTAAAAAAAACACAATTCTCCTGAAACTACCTCGGTTTGATAACCGATGACCCAGATCAGTTAACTTTGAAAATGATGACGAAGCAGCATGTTGTAGATGATCTTAATGGCCAAAAGTTTGATGATAAAGAAATGAGTGTTAGGAACGCTCGATAGAAAATTTAGTACCGAAAAGCGGATTATGCGAAACTATGAAGAAAGCCGTGAACAAATCACAAAGAATAAGTTTGCCTTCAAAGAATCCAAATGATTCTGTGCCTGCTGAAATCGTTAGCAAACATCTTATTTCTCATTCTAAACCTTCACAGACAAATCTTCTTCATCATCCATTGATATTAGAAATTCTAAGATATTCTCGTATGTTCTATTATAAATATCCTCCATATTTCTGGCGATATTTTCACAACTATTCTTATCTGAGATCATTTATCTCTCCGTAATATCTCCAACATAAAAGAAACTGTGTTAGTTTCTAAATTCTGAAACCTTCGAGTTTAAAATATGAATGTTTTGAAGTAGTGTTTGGAACTGAAGCATGGATTAGTATAATATAATGACACTTGATCAACGTCTTTATATTACAGTAAGTCATGCTGAGTTTCTAATGAAGCATGATGATTCACAGTACCGTCATCATGTGCCATTTACACGACTCTTACATTCTATCTAATCTCTAAACATATCAAGAGAATATTTTTCTGGATGACTCGGTCTTCTCCAGGGTATTCTGGTAATTTAACAAATCAAAATCGTTCTATTACCATTTTCTTCTTAGAGCATTAGCTATGTTCATTCTGAATTTCATATCTACGAATTCTGGACCATTACTCGCTTGACTCGAAGCCGGGAAGAGAAAACGAAAGCATGAAGCTCCGAAAAATAATGAAGAATATAAACTCCGATAATAACCCCGAATTACAAACCGTGTATATCGATGCAGATAGCAATATAGAGACACGGGAGAATTAGAAACACTATAAACACAAGAGTATAGTAGAAGTAAATAGATTCTTCTGGTGGTAGATGAAAAAGAAGAATGACAGATATAAAAGTTAGGAGTATATCAAGAATCAGGACTGGATGGAGTATATTGATGAATGCTTTAAAGTAAGAATCAAGGGAGAAAGAATAGAAGGTGTGAGTCGTGGAAAATAAGGAAACGAAGGGGTGAATTTATAGTGAAATATCCGACAGAGCAATCGAAACAGATTATTGCATATAATCAAAGAAGATCCTGATTTCCTTAATCACCAAAGAACCAAATCTTATTACGTAAGATTCTCTTTAAATCCCTTAAATCCCGGAAATCAATCATAACTACGTCATCGGTTAAGACGAATATATTTTACTCATCTCACTCTTTTACGATAGTCTCATTTATATTCTTCGCATAATCGAATCGTTTTATCTACATTACTCAATGATGATAAAACTCCATTATCACCTTATATTTGTCATGAAAACCTTCTTATTGTTATCCATAACAACCTCTATCAAATTTCGGGGACGAAATTTCTTTAACGGGTAGGTACTGTAATGACCCGGAATTTTCTGACCAAATTATACTTATGAGATTAATATTTACATAAATTAAACCATACCAACATGATAAGCAATCCAAATTGTTGAGACTTGTGTTTTTGAAAAGAGTTTTACACAACGTTTGACCGTCCAATATGACCGATGATATCACGAACTATATAACATACGATAATTATACGTTTGTGTATATATATGTATTTATATATATTTAACATGATCTAAGGATGGTTTAACATCTCATTGTGTACTAATGACAATGAGTTATAAGTATATTTTGAAACTACTAACTTAAGTTTTCAAAACGATAACTATACGTAACATTCTTTGATATATATACTTATAATCTATAATGCTTATACATGTATCGTATATATAATGTATTTAATCACTTTTTAAGGACTTAAATACATAAAAAAATATAAGTATATTCACAAAAGATAGTTATATTTGAATTCTCGTTCCGTTTCCTCAAGATTTCTATACGTATATCTAGGGTATATGTACCCGTATCATACCCAGCTTCTATACGTATTTACTATTGGTATATACACATCAAATCAACATCCTAATCAATATTATTACTGCCCTAGATATGAGGTAACTAGGATTTGTCAAGTAGTATGAATTATTAGTAAGAAAATAAAATTAGGAATCCTTTTCTTTCTTTATAAACTAAAAACGTTTTTATAAATGAACACCATTTTTTCACTCCATTTTCTCATACCTACACCCTCATTTCTCTCTAAAAATACTCCTAACTTCATACTTGATCATCTCCAAGCATTTTCCCCATCATTTAGCTTCAATTACAAGCCTTAAACACCATAAGAAAACTCTTTCAAGAACATATCAAAATAACCACCCATTTGAAGAAGTTTACTTCCAACCTTTTGATCTAACTCCACCACTCTTTGATTCCAAGATTATTTCTTATCTTTTGCAGTAACTTTGTCCAAGTAACTTGAGGTAGTAACCTTGTTCATAATCTTATTCAATTCATATTCATATAGCTATCTTATTTTGTGGTATAAAATTTTAACAACAAGAACATAGTTTGAATGATTTCAAACTTATTCGCAAACTAAATAGATCCTTCTAACTTGACTTTTAAAACACTTCAAGACCTATAATATATCATAATTATATGCTAACCTAACAAGATATAACTTGGTTTTACAAAGAACATCTTAAAAACTGAATCTACGTCGTCAGAGTGCAACCGGGGGCTGTTTTGGGTTGGATAATTAAAAACCATCTTGAAATTTGAATTGGAAGTTCATGTTCTGGAAAAATGATATTTCTTATGAATATGTTAACACATAAAAATTTCATGGTTTAACTCAAAGTGTAAGTATTTTTAGAAAAATGATCATTAAATGTTGTTTTTATGATGGAAAATGACCACTTTCATAAGTTTCACCAAAGTTTGACCTATAACCTATGATTTTGAATACAAACTAAGGTATTTTCAGTTCATATTCTTAAAATTTGACTCAATCCAAGGAAGTGGCAAGTTGAACCAACAAAAATGGAGTTGTAATGAAGAAACTACGACTAAAACAAGATTGGGTATCCGAAGCTAGTTTAGCTACGAAAATATTTGGAGAAAAAGTAAATTAATCATATCTTTTCTAATTAATATGATATTTTATATATAATTACTTATGTTTTGATTTTATATATTTCAGGACCACCCGTAAACAACACGAGAAGATTAATCATAAGACCTCATGATTGTACGCAACACGTCATTTGACAAAACGGTACTTTATGTACTCAACACGTCATTTGACAACATGGTACCATGGGTCGAGATTAATTCTGATCAATACGAATACGATGGGATCTTTATTTATTTTATTTAAGCAACTAATTGTGGACCACTAACATCGGACTGCTAACTACGGACTAAGAAAATATTAAAAGTATTAAAAGTATATATATATATATATATATATATATATATATATATATATATATATATATATATATATATATATATATATATATATATATATATATATGTATATATATATATATATATATATATATATATATGTAACGATTACTTAAAAAGAAAATATGTTGATATATTATATATATGGTTAGGTTCGTGATATCTATCGGAGACCAAGTCGAATTAAATACCTTCAAGGCAAAAGTGAGTTTCATTTGCTCCCTTTTTAATTGCTTTTGCAATATATATTTTTGGGCTGAGAATACATGCGCTGCTTTTATAAAAGTTTACAAAATAGACACAAGTACTTAAAAATATATTCTACGTTGAGTTGTACCACTGGCATATTTCCCTGTAGCTTGGTAACTACTATTTACATGGGTATTGTAAACGCGAATCCTGTTGATAGATCTATCGGGCCTGACAACCCCAACCGGACTGGACGACCAGTATTCAACGGTTGCACAGTACTTCGTTTTGGTGACTACACTTGGTACGGTGTAGTGAGATTTCATAATAAAGGGAATATGCGACGTTGATTAAATGTTAAGTATGGTTACCAAGTGCTCAACCACTTAGAATGCTTTACATACACTTGTGAGTGTATTATGCTTATGATTATGAAATCTTGTGGTCTATTAAAATATTGAAATGATTGTTATGATAAACCTATGAACTCACCAACCTTTTGGTTGACACTTTAAAGCATGTTTATTCTCAGGTACGAATTAAGTCTTCCGCTGTGCATTTGCTCAATATAAGGACATTACTTGGAGCCGATCATCGCAATGGGACCAAATGTTGATGACTTCGTCCAGGTGGATTAGGACGGGTCCTTTCAACCGGAGCAAAAAATGAACTAGAACAGGAAGAGAATACATTATACGATGGTGGTGGTAGTAGTACTTGGCTGTTCGAACAGTGGTATCATCACAGCAAAAACATAGTAGCAGTTCATGATGGTTTTGGTTGATGGTTTAGTATTGACAAGAAGAGAAAGAAAAACAATGAAATAAAGAACAGTGGGGTACGTGTTATGGTTTACGGCTGTAAACTGCAGCCACAAAAGAGTGTTTGACGAGTTGGGTTCTATCGACTATAAATAACAGATTTAAGTGGGTTTGTGTTGCGGTTGATTAAATATCAAACATAAATAATAATAAAGAAAATGAGTCTGTGGCGGGTTTAATGGCAAGAATGGTAGACTATGGTTGCAGTGGTGATAATTGTTGTGATTCGAAAGGCGGTTGTTGTGGTTTGATTCTATCATCATTAAACAGAAGTATATAGAAGTAGGAGTAATTGGTGACGATTGTGGTTATTCTAGAGCAAGATTAATAGAGAGATATAGAGAGAGAAAGAGATGGTTCTCGGTGGTGTGGATGGAATGGTGGTTCTTTGGTTACAAGAGTTAAGAGAGGGAGAGCGAAGATAAATGAGAGAGAGAGAGAGTTGAAGAATGGTGATCGAAGGTAGCATTCGTTGATAGTTGTCAATGGTTGTGAGATTGGTAAAAGGATGGTGGATTGCGAATAATCGTGGGTGGTGGAGATGGCCGGTGAGGTGGTGCACGATGGTGGTGCCAAGGTGGTCATGGTGATAGCAGACGGCGGAGGTGGTGGTGAGGATGGTGGTTACGAGTGGTGACCAAGGTGAGGGTTGAGATATATGTATGCAGCATAGGTATATATATAAGATATATATATATATATATATATATATATATATATATATATATATATATATATATATATCTAATATCTATTTATAAGTAATAATAATAAATAATAAATATAATACACATGCTAAGTTAAACGAATGGTGCAAGTACAATGATCAACTTAAATCACGGATGAAATTATTGTTAGTATGTCTCAAGTTGACAGATACATGGTTATGAATTTCAAACACCAACAGTAACTCTAATGGATTCAATCATGTACAGTGTAATTATAAGATATTTTAACATATAAACGTGTTATATTGTTAGTCGTCATCATTTACGGACTGAATTTCGTGTTCCCTTGTTAAGCAGTGGCGGATAAAAGTCTTCGAAAATATCTCATATTTTTAAATTAAATAGCTTTATTTATTTTGGTCATTATGGTATAAAATTTGATCATTAATTTATTAAATAAAAATTACATCAACTGTCCCTCTCAATTCTGGGTAAAATATAAAAAGTGTTAAAACTTAACAAATTGTTCCTAAATACATTTTTAATAAGCCTAAAATTTATAGAACTCATTTTCGTATCATCGTTTATTTTAAAATTATATAAGTTTGAATTTAACTTGCTTAATATCAATCGGAATATCAAACGAGTATTACAATCATTTAATATTTTTTTTATATACTTTATAATAAATATTATAATATCCTATTATTATTTTATTAATTTTTAATAACAACAACATATAATACTTCCAATTATATTTCTAATTATTATTTATATGTACATACACACATATCTATTTACAATTAATTGTTCATGAATCACCGAGAGCAGTCGAAGGGTAAATGAATACATGAACACAGTTTAAAGTTTTTGAGATTTCAATATTACAGACTTTGCTTATCGTGACGGAAATATATAAAGATTAAGTTTAAATTTGGTCAGAAATTTCCGGGTCGTCACAGTACCTATCCGTTAAAGAAATTTCATCCCCGAAATTTGATCGAGGTCGTCATGGATAACAACAAGAATGTTTTCATGGCGTATATGAGTTGTAAAATAGAGTTTTATCATCATCGAGTAATATAGACAAAACAATTTGATTTTGTGAGGAGTACGAGTGAAGTTATCACAAAAGTGTGAAATGAATAAATGTAGATTCGTTATATCTTTTGACGTAGATAGGATTGATTTCCGGAGTTCAAGGGATTTAGAGAAAATCTTCGTAATAAGATTTGATTCTTCGGTAATCAAGGAATTTTGGATCCTCTTCGGTTAAATGTGATAATCTGTCTTGATTGTTCTGTCGGATATTTCACTATAAATCCACCCTCTTCATTTCCTTTATATTTTGGAGTTCCAAAATTTTGTTTTCTCTTCCCGACTTTAAGTCAAGCGAATAATGGTCCAGAATTCGTAGGTATGAAGTTTCGAATGAACATGACTAATGTTCTAAGAGAGAGATTGTAATAGCATATTGGTTAAATCACCATAAAGATAGAACTATCAAGAAATTATGTTCTTGATATGTTTGGAGATTAGGTAGAATGTAAGAGTCGTGTAATATGGCACATGATGACGTTATGGTCTGTGAATCATCACGTTTCATTAGAAACTCAGCATGACTTACTGTAATATAATCACGTTGATCAAGTGTTATTATATTATACTAACTCATGCATCAGTTCCCAACACTACTTCAAAAAAACATTCATAATTTAAACTTGAAGGTTTCAAAATTCAGAAACTAAAATAGTTTCTTTTATGATGTAACACAGATAGTGCGAAGAGATAAATGATTTCAGATAAGAATACGTATGGAAATATCTTCAGAAATATGGAGGATATTTATAATGAAAGATACGATGATATCTTAGAATTTCTAATATCAGAGGATGATGAAGAATATTTTCCGCAAGGGTTTAGAGTCTGGAGCAAGGTATTCGTTAATGACTTTAGCAGATATTGAATCATTTGGATTCTTTGAAGGCAGGTTCAGCCTTTGTGATTTGTCCACAGCCTCCTTTATACCTTGCTCAATTCGTTTTCCAGTTCCAAAACTTCTCTTTTTCTGCGCTTTGCCAGCACACTATTCATTATCATCAAACTTTTTACTGTTAAGGTCGTTTATAGTTTTTGCTGCTTCATCAGCATTTCGAGAACTAGTTCGCAGTTCAGGGTGTTTTTCAGAGACTTCACATTCGCAGTATGTAAGTCTTGGAGGCAGATGTTATATGTATATATATAACTGTTGGCGTAGAAAAGTTACAGAATTCAAAATACTGATTGGTAATTCCTGGTAATTGGTACATCAGTTTTTGTTTCAAGATGCAGGTGAGTATACGGTCGGGTTTTAACGAACAAATATAATGGTTTTTCGGAGAAACCTAAGCCATTGAGTAATGAAGTTGTTGATAACTTTACTGCTAATGTGGTAGAATATGAAAGGTTCCCCAGTAACGATGGCGAAAGGGCAACGTATCTATCGAGGTTATATTAAGACTAGTTCGACTGAAAAGTCGAAGTTGACTTGCTGGAGCTGTGACAAAACTGGGTACATTGAAAAGGAATCAAAAAGTCATTTTAGCTAATAAATGTCAAAGGGTCTGACACGGATATGTGTTAAACTATGACTTTGGTTTCAAGAGTTTTTCAGGTACATAACTGCGGGTAGCATGTGGTTGGATCATCATCTCGATTGCTCATTATTTGAAGTGTCTTCAGGAATTTCGGAGGGTTTGAACGCAGATTGTAATCATTAATATACATATGATGTTCTAACACAGTTTTGAAGCCAAAGTATAGCTTTGAAAGATTTAGGAATCTGAGAGGGATGATACCGATTATATCTTGATTTGAACTCTGTGATTTCAAAATCAGAATATGTAATTGAATTTGAATGAGTATGGTTATTTTGATTTTTATGAAAGAATGTGTATTGTTGAGAAAATAGTGAGTATAGTTGATGATTGTTGAATCAGATTCGAAGAATGTAACATATCAATTGTGAATTTATATATCTCTCGGGTATTACCTACCCGTTAAAAAAAAATTTCACAATTAAATTTTTTTTGTACAAAAGAATTTTATTACAGTCTTTATGAATATATATATATATATATATATATATACATATGTATATATGTATATATATACATATGTATATATGTATATTTTCTTTAGATGTAATATAGATTTAATGAGTTAATATTAAATTAAACTCATTTGATTTACGGTTGAAATTAGAATTGAATAATCCCTTAAAGGCTTTAGAGATTACATAAGTATTTCTTCAATAATTTTGAAATTATGAATCAATACTTCGTTATTTGTTGAGGCGTTATGTTGGTTTTCATTAAATTCTTGTGAACTTCGCAAAGTACGAATGATGTTATCTGAAAATTTTCGAGTACATCGATGATGAAAGCGTAAAATCAAATATATATTTGAATAATACACTTGATTTATTATGAAATAGAGTTTATTAAATTGAAACAGAGATTGTAGTTAATGATGGTTAAGTTGCGGACGAAGGACGTACATCATTGCATATTTGTAATATGAATTAACCGAGTAGTTAAGATTCACACCTAATAGCTTAGTATGGAAAGATTTATTATGGTTTAAAGATTTATATATATAAGATATACATATAAATCCTTCAGTGGAAATGAGTTAATTCTTCATAACTCGTTGATACAATATACTCGTTGTTGATTCGTAATGATGTCCGCGGTGATTCTTGAAATGACGTAGCTTGTGATGTTATAGGTGCTGCTAGTGCTGATGCTGACTACACTAGCGATGCTGGTGATGCTGACGGTACTGTTGATGCTGTTGGTAAATCAAGTCTAGCTTGTAAATCGTGCACCATTCTGGTCAGGGTTTCTTTTATCATTTCGGTCTACTCATCTGATTTATGGTTAGGTCTAGAATAAGTAATCCCTAAAATTTTAGAGATTACATAATCACCGTAAAATATTTCTCCGATGAAGTTATGAATTAATACTTCATCGTTTGTTGTTTTTGGTCTTCCTTGTTATCTATAGGGCGTATGACGCTGATGCTCGTGGGACAGATTGTGAAGTTGAGGTTTAAGACACGGTTGTGGTTAGAGGTGGTAATGGTACTATTGGCGTTGATGATGGTGGTACTGGTTACGCTGCTGGTGCTGCTGCTGGTGTTTGTAATCTTTGCACCATATTTTCCAAAGCCACTACCCGAGCGCGAAGCTCGTTGACTTCTTCTATCACACCGGGGTGATTGTCGGTTCGGACAAGCGGATAAATAAAATCTAGAATTTGATGTAGTATATAATCGTGACGAGATACTCTGGAAATGAGAGAGAAAATGGTGTTTCGGACAGGTTCGCCGGTAAGTGCTTCAGGTTCTTCGCCAAGAGGGTAGTGTGGTGGATGGAAGGGATCACCTTCTTCCTGTCTCCTATGATTGAGGAGGCTACGAACCCATCCCCAATTCATCCAAAATAGATGATGGCTGATTGGTTGATCCATTCCGATCACACTGCTTTCGAAGCTCGAGCGAAACTCCATATCGGAATCCGAGGAACTTGAACTAGTGGCGAGTTCCATTTCGTACGATGGAATAAAGGATTTTTCGATATGAAATGATTTCCGGCTATCGGATGATATTCTAGTTACATAGAATATCTATATTTATAAAACAAAAGATTTCCTAGATTACGGAGGAATTTACGAAATATGCCAGGTAAAGTTTACAGTAACAGATACGTTAAGATATGAATTAGCAGATACGCTAAGATATGAATTTTGTCTATACACTATTCATGCAATCAATGCAGTAAGATGTGTCTAGACTAAGGATGATAAGCATGTAATTTCCGACAAGAAATGATAAGCAAAACTTTTTGACATGCAGCTAAGGTCGAAGTCCAGACTCACTAATGCATCCTAACGACCATCAGTTAGACACACTAATGCAGACTTGGTTCACTAAGACCACCGCTCTGATACCACATGTAAATACAGTGGGGACAACCACCGTCCCACCCAGTGCCTTCCCAGCTAACCACCTGATGACCACTGAGTGTACCTCTGATACTAATTTTAGGGCCTACCTCTCGGCTACTGCTAACCCTCGTAAGTGATCGCAAGGAGTAAGAGCCAATGCTTCGCCACAGGTCACACTGTGAGAACCTCCTTTACGACTAACCCTCCACACATGGATGCGGTTATACCAGCTCTAATACCACATGTAAAGACCCGTCCTAATCCATAAGAACGAATACAATAACATATGATTACATCGCGAGGTATATGACCTCTATATGATACATTTTACAAACATTGCATTCGTTTTAAAATACAAACTTTCATTACATCGAAAGTTGACATGCATGCATACCATTTCATAATATCCATCTATAAATGATCTAATCTGTCATTTACTTAATCATAATCTTTACTGAACTCAACGACTTGAATGCAACGTCTTTTGAAATATGCCATGAATGATTCCAAGTAATATCTTTAAAATGAGCAAATTCACAGCGGAAGATTTCTTTAATACATGAGAATAAACATGCTTTAAAGTGTCAATCAAAAGGTTGGCGAGTTCATTAGTTTATCGTAATCAATCATTTCTATAATTTTAATAGACCACAAGATTTCCTTTATTCAGTAATCATACACTCGCAAGTGTTTAAAAATCATTCATATGGATTGAACACCTGGTAACCGACATTAACATAATGCATATAGAATATCCCCAAAACAGAATCCATCTGTATAATATAAACTCGAAGTACTAAAGCATACCATTTTCCAGTATGGGGGGAGTTTGTGCCCGTAGATCTACCTTTAGGATTCGCGTCAATTAGGGTGTCTGTTCCCTAATTCTTAGGCTACCAAGCTAAAAGGGTGATATTCGATTCGATAATCCAACCATAGAATGTAGTTTCGATTACTTGTGTCTATTTCGTAAAGCATTTATAAAAGCAGCGCATGTATTCTCAGTCCCAAAAATATATATTGCAAAAGCATTTAAAAAGGGAGCAAATGAAACTCACTATACTGTATTTTGTAGTAAAAATACATATGACGTCATTGAATAAGTGTAAGGTTGGCCTCGGATTCACGAACCTATATCATTTGCATATATATTAACAAATATCCCATTTAATCAACTAAGTTTACATACATTTTATAATTTATTAAAATTAATATCTTTAAATAGAATTATACTTATAATAAATATATGATATATAATTTAATTAAGGTTTTATCAATATAAATGATAATATATTAGTTAAAAACATATGAGTATGTATTATTAGTATTCTTGTAAATATTTATATAAAAATATTATTTGTTTGTTAAAATAGTAATTATAATAATACTAAAATAATAATGATAATGATAAAAATAATATTAATAATAATTCTAATAATAATATTAATAATTCTAATAAGGATAGTAAAAATGATAGTTTTAGTAATAATAACAATCTTATTAAAAATGATAATTTTAATACAAATGATAATTTTAATACTTCTAATAATAAAAGTGATAATAATAATACCTATATTACTAATCATAATGATATTAATAATAATAATAATAATAATAATAATAATAATAATAATAATAATAATACTTATATTAGTAATAAAATAATAAAATTAATAATATTAATAATAATGATAATCATAATAAAAATAATAATAATAATAATAATAATAATAATAATAATAATAATAATAATAATAATAATAATAATAATAATAATAATAATAATAGCGATATAAATAGAAGTCATACCATCATGTGATCATTATTATTATCAGGATTCCTATAACGTCATCATCATCATTGAGCTCACATCATAACATCCCGACATCACTATCTTCATTCGGATATCATACATCATCATCACCATGATCATAATCATCTTCACTAATATCATAACTAAACTATCATCATTCACCTTTTCATCATCAACTTCTTCATGGCATCATACCCATAACCTCATCAACTTAATCATAAACATAATCATGTCATGATTGTTATTTATATAAAATCATACTCATTTTCATTATCATATACGTACCATATCATTATCTTAATCATCATTGTATCAACTTCTATCAACATCATCAACTTCCTAACGTCATCCTATAGTCATCACTATCATTAATCTTAATCATAATCACAACATCATCGTCGATTATCAACAGCCAAGTTTACTTATGATATTTACATTTAAACCGGCCCAACAACAATACTCGGCCCAATAACTAATTAATCTTATCGATCATTATTTATTGTTTAATATCATTATCTCAATTTAAATTGGTATTTACACATATCAGCAAAGCCATCCTCTTAACCAATCCTAGAACTTTGACAGCTGTTTCGGGACATCTTTAAAAAGGCAAAATGATAAAGCATGATCCACTAAAAATATTCTATATCTTCACTTGTAGCCTTCCGAAATATATATATATTTATTTTTAATAAAACCGGTCCACTAAAAAAAATTGATATAAACTTAACATGCCTATTGCTAGCTGTCTTCCATATAACCCATTACATCTATACCCCTTATTATTTAATTTGTTTCCCATCCATTACATCTAAACTCCATTAAAAGTTTAAAAGTTGTTTTGATTGGTTTCGTCTGACTCGGCATAGAATCAAAAACGAATACAACAACAATTAAAACAAATAGCAGGAATCTAGTGGGTTTTTTTTGGAGGCCCAAATTGATATAAACTAATCTACTAGTGGCCCAACAGCAATTTAATTAGCCCAGGTTGTGATGGATTAATATCGAGAAAAAAAAATAAGAAACAGAAGATAGCGACAGTACACTCGACATGTAGGTTTGGTTCTTGACAGATTCATTAACATAGCTTCAATTCATCATTCATCCTTTTCGATAATCATTAAAACCATCATGCATTGAAAATAGATCGTTGGTGTTTAATTGTGTTATGGTTATGGTTGAGGTTTTATGACCGGAAAAGAAAACGAACTAGAACAGGAAGAGAATACATTATACGATGGTTGTGGTAGTAGTACTTGGCTGTTTGAACAGTGGTATCATCACAACAAAAACATGGTAGCAGTTCTTGATGGTTTACGGCTGTAAACTGCAGCCACAAAAGAGTGTTTGACGAGCTGGGTTCTATCGACTATAAACAACAGATTTAAGTGGGTTTGTATTGCGGTTGATTGAATAGCAAACATAAATAATAATAAAGAAAACGAGTCTGTGGCGGGTTTAATGGTGAGAATGGTAGACTATGGTTGCAGTGCTGATAATTGTTGTGATTCGAAAGGTAGTTGTTGTGGTTTGATTCTATCGTCATTAAACAGAAGTATATAGAAGTAGGAGTAATTGGTGATGATTGTGGTTGTTCTAGAGCAAGATTAATAGAGAGATATAGAGAGAGAAAGAGATGGTTCTCGGTGGTGTGGATGGAAGGGTGGTTCTTTGGTTACAAGAGTTAAGAGTGGGAGAGAGAAGACAAATGAGAGAGAGAGAGAGTTGAAGAATGGTGATCGAAGGTAGCGTTCGTTGATGGTTGTAGATGGTTGTGAGATTGGTAAAAGGATGGTGGATTGCGAATAATTGTGGGTGGTGGAGATGGCCGGTGAGGTGGTGCACGATGTTGGTGCCAAGGTGGTCATGGTGATAGCAGACGGCGGAGGTGGTGGTGAGGATGGTGGTTACGAGTGGTGACCAAGGTGAGGGTTGAGATATATGTATGCAGCATAGGTATATATATATATATATATATATATATATATATATATATATATATATATATATATATATATATATATATATATATATATATATATATTTATAAGTAATAATAATAAATAATAAATATAATACACATGCTAAGTTAAACGAATGGTGCAAGTACAATGATCAACTTAAATCACGGATGAAATTATTGTTAGTCTGTCTCAAGTTGACAGATGCATGGTTATGAATTTCAAACACCAACAGTAACTCTAATGGATTCAATCATGCACAGTGTAATTATAAGATATTTTAACATAAAAACGTGTTATATTGTTAGTCGTCATCATTTACGGACTGGATTTCGTGTTCCCTTGTTAATCAGTGGCGGATAAAAGTCTTCCCAAGTATCTCATATTTTTAAATTAAGTAGCTTTATTTATTTTGGTCATTATGGTATAAAATTTGATCATTAATTTATTAAATAAAAATTACATCAACTGTCCCTCTCAATTCTGGGTAAAATATAAAAAGTGTTAAAACTTAACAAATTGTTCCTAAATACATTTTTAATAAGCCTAAAATTTATAGAACTCATTTTCGTATCACCGTTTATTTTAAAATTACATAAGTTTGAATTTATCTTGCTTAATATCCATCGGAATATTAAACGAGTATTACAATCATTTAATATTTTTTTATATTCTTTATTTATATATAGAGATATATTTTAAATAATAAATATTATAATATCCTATTATTATTTTATTAATTTTTAATAACAACAACATATAATACTTCCAATTATATTTCTAATTATTATTTATATGTACATACACACATATCTATTTACAATTAATTGTTCGTGAATCGTCGAGAGCAGTCGAAGGGTAAATGAATACATGAACACAGTTTAAAGTTTTTGAGATTTCAATATTACAGACTTTGCTTATCGTGATGGAAACTGTAGTGACCCGAACTTTTCCATGTTTATATATATTAAATGAAATTGATATTTATATGATTAAGTGTTTCCAAAATCTTAAGCAATCAAACTTGTTAAGACTTGATTAATTGAAATAGGTTTTATATAGATAATTGACCACCCAAGTTGACCAGTGATTCACGAACGTTAAAACTTGTAAAAACTATATGATGTCATATATATGGATATATATGGATATATATATATATATATATATATATATATATATATATATATATATATATATATATATATATATATATATATATAGTTAACATGGTATTATGATAAGTAAATATATCATTAAGTATATTAACAATGAACTACATATGTAGAAACAAGACTACTAACTTAAGGATTTCGAAACAAGGTATATATGTAACGATTATCGTTGTAATGACATTTAATTGTATATATATATCATATTAAGATATATTAATACATCATGATATCATGATAATATAATAATTTAACATCTATTTAGATATAATAACCAATGGGTTAACAACATTTAACATGATCGTTAACCTAAAGGTTTCAAAATAACACTTACATGTAACGACTAACGATGACTTAACGACTCAGTTAAAATGTATATACATGTAGTGTTTTAATATATATTCATACACTTTTGAAAGACTTCAAGACACTTATCAAAGTACTTCTACTTAACAAAAATGCTTACAATTACATCCTCATTCATTTTCATCAACAATTCTACTCGTATGCACTCGTATTCGTACTCGTACAATACCCAGCTTCTAAATGTATTTACTATTGGTATATACACTCCAATGATCAGCTCTTAGCAGCTCTTGTGAGTCATCTAACACATGTGGGAACCATCATTTTGCAACTAGCATGAAATATCTCATAAAATTACAAAAATATTAGTAATCATTCATGACTTATTTACAAGTAAACAAAATTACACATCCTTTATATCTAATCCATATACCAACGACTAAAAACACCTAAAAACACTTTCATTCTTCAATTTTATTCATCTAATTGATCTCTCTCAAGTTCTATCTTCAAGTTCTAAGTGTTCTTCATAATTTCTATAAGTTCTAGTTTCATAAAATCAAGAATACTTCCAAGTTTGCTAGCTTACTTCCAATCTTGTAAAGTGATCATCTACCCTCAAGAAATCTTTCTTATTTATAGTAAGATATCTTTCTAATACAAGGTAATACTCATATTCAAACTTTGATTAAATTTCTGTAACTATAATAATCTTATTTCGAGTGGAAATCTTACTTGAACTTGTTTTCGTGTCATGATTCTGCTTCAAGAACTTTCAAGCCACCCAAGGATCCTTTGAAGCTAGATCTATTTTTCTCATTTCCAGTAGGTTTATCTGCTAAAATTAAGGTAGTAATAATGTTCATAACATCATTCGATTCATACATATAAAACTATCTTATTCGAAGGTTTAAACTTGAAATCATTAGAACATAGTTTAGTTAATTCTAAACTTGTTCGCAAACAAAAGTTAATCCTTCTAACTTGACTTTTAAAATCAACTAAGAACATGTTTTATATCTATATGATATGCTAACTTAATGATTTAAAACCGGAAAACACGAAAAACACCGTAAAACCGGATATACGCCGTCATAGTAACACCGCGGGCTGTTTTGGGTTAGTTAATTAAAAACTATGATAAACTTTGATTTAAAAGTTGTTCTTCTGGGAAAATGATTTTTCTTATGAACATGAAACTATATCCAAAAATCATGGTTAAACTCAAAGTGGAAGTATGTTTTCCAAAATGGTCATCTAGATGTTGTTCTTTCGACTGAAATGGCTACCTTTATAAAAATGACTTGTAACCTGTATTTCTGACTATAAACTTATAATTTTTCTGTTTTGATTCATAAACTTAAGTTCAATATGAAACCATAGCAACTTGAAACACTCAAAACGGATTTAAAACGAAGAAGTTATGGGTAAAACAAGATTGGATATTTTTGCTTGTTGTAGCTACGTGAAAATTGGTAACAAATCTATATTAATCATGTCCTAGCTAACTTATATTGTATTATATATGTATTCTAATATATTATGTAATCTTGGGATATCATAGACACGTATGCAAATGTTTTGACATATCATATCGATCCATCTATATATATTATTTGGAACAACCATAGACACTCTATATGCAGTAATGTTGGAGTTAGCTATACAGGGTTTAGGTTAATTACAAAAATATATATACTTTGAGTTGTGATCTAGCCTGAGACGTGTATACACTGGGTCGTAGATTGATTCAAGATAATATATATCGATTTATTTCTGTACATCTAACTATGGACAACTAGATGTAGGTTACTAACGAGGACAGCTGACTTAATAAACTTAAAACAGAAAAACGTATTAAAAATGTTGTAAATATATTTTGAACATACTTTGATATATATGTACATATTTGATTTAGGTTCGTGAATCGACCAGTGGCCAAGTCTTACTTCCCGACGAAATAAAAATCTGTGAAAGTGAGTTATAGTCCCACTTTTAAAATCTAATATTTTGGGATGAGAATACATGCAATTTTATAAATGTTTTATGAAATAGACACAAGTAAATGAAACTACATTATATGGGTGAATGATTGAAGCCGAATATGCCCCTTTTTTATCTTGGTAGCCTAAGAATTTGGGAACAGACCCCCAAATTAACGCGAATCCTAAAGATAGATCTATCGGGCCCAACAAGACCCATTCTGGAATTTGAAATGCTTTAGTACTTCGATTTTATCATGTCCGATGGGTGTCCCGAAATGGTGGGGATATTCTATATATATCTTGTTAATGTCGGTTACCAGGTGTTCACCATATGAATGATTTTTATCTCTATGTATGGGATGTATATTGAAATATGAAATCTTGTGGTCTATTACTATGATTTGATAATATATAGGTTAAACCTATAACTCACCAACATTTTTGTTGACGTTTTAAGCATGTTTATTCTCAGGTGATTATTAAGAGCTTCCGCTGTTGTATATTAAAATAAGGACAAGATTTGGAGTCCATGCTTGTATGATATTATGTAAAAACTGCATTCAAGAAACTTATTTTTGATGTAATATATTCTTATTGTAAACCATTATATAATGGTCGTGTGTAAATGGTATATCTTAGATTATCATTATTTGATAATCTACGTAATGCTTTTTAAACCTTTATCGATAAAATAAAGGTTATGGTTGTTTTAAAAATGAATGCAGTCTTTGAAAAATGTCTCATATAGAGGTCAAAAGCTCGCGACGAAATCAATTAATATGGAACGTTTATAATCAATATGAACGGGACATTTCAGTTGGTATCCGAGCGTTGGTCTTAGAGAACCAGAAATTTGCATTAGTGTGTCTTATCGAGTTTGTTAGGATACATTAGTGAGTCTGGACTTCGACCGTGTTTTCTTTAAAAACGATTGCTTAACACTTTTGTTGGAAACTATATATTATTAACATGTAAATATTATGTGATATATTAACCTCATAATGTGTTTGATATTGTGTGATAGATGTCTACCACTAGTACAAATCCCATCGACTCACCTAATAATAATGAAGAGTCGAATATAATTTGGGAAGATTCACAAATTCCCGAAGAGGAACCGGAAGAAGAGGAATCAGAAGAGGAGGAACCGGAAGAGGAGGAACCGGAAGAAGAATAGTTTTCGGAGGAATAAATATTGATACCTACAGTAAATCGATTAAATAAAAGAAAATCATCAACCAACGGACCAAAGTTAAAAATGGTCAATGGTGTTTCCACCGAGGAAGCAAAATATTGGGAAGATTACCAATTTTCCCATGAATCGGATCCCGATGAGGATTCTGATGATTTTATTGAAATTACCTCGACCTAATTTAATATGGCAAAAGAAAATAATAAGGGAAAAGGTATAAAAATAAAGAAACCTGATTCCAACCCCGATGAACTTTATATGTATCGGCAACGACCGTATTTCCTAAATTGTAACAATAACCCGGGAACCTCTAAACCACCAGGTTTTTCTAAACCATTGTGGAAAACGACGGCTCGTATTAGAGGAACACCATATATCCCTAGAAAATTAGGAAAACGAACCAAGTCCGAAGAAGAAGAAACCAGTGATTCATATTAGAGGGTTGTAATCATGTTGTGTATTATATGTATTGTAGTGTGGTTGTACTTTTATGTTCTATGTAAAAATTACTTGTTAATTATCTTTTACGAATCTAATCCTTGTCTATTTTACAGTATAAAAACAAAATGGATGTTAAGGGTAGACAACCGAATATTTTAGAAGACCTACCAGAGGATATGATTGAGGAAATCTTGTCTAGAGTCGGTCAGAATTCATCAGCACATTTAGTTATGGCGAAATTAACTTGTCAAACATTTAAAAGACTTTCCAGAAATGCCATAGTTTATAAAAGGCTTTCCTTTGATAGGTGGGGTATATCACATTGGAGAGACTGTAAGTTACGCCGTGTTTTCTTTAAAGCGTTAAATGCGGGGAACCCAAATGCAATTTTACGCTACGGGTTAAGAACCTATTTTGACTCAACATATCCCAACATAGGATTTTGTGAGTTAGAAAGAGCTTCTAACATGCAACATATAGAAGTGTTATACTTACGGGTTAGTGATGTTCGCTTCTTACCAAAGTGAGAAAAAGAATATCGGGTTACAACTTTTAAATAAAACCTTCCCACAAGTGACAGATTCAGTAGTTGGGGTGAGAAACAAGGTTTTTAGATTATTGCGAGGCTGTTGGACATTACGAAATCCTTGTCCTTTTGACGACATTACAACATGCTGCCTAGCCAATGGTCATAACGGTTACTTTCCACAAGACCAAGGATGGGAAGTCGTCTTAGTAAAACCTGAATGCATGACTTGTTTCTGGACTTATGAATTATGTATCTTTATTTCTTTTGCTAAACAACTTGCGTATTAACTAGAATTGCCTTTATAGCTGCTGAATAGCAAAGATATTATGTGCTATATTTCATCCTATATGTATAATAGTGGTATTGTAAGTTTGTAAATTATTGTATAAAGGTTTGAACGCGAAATATTATTGTAATAAGTTTTTCATATAGAAGCGTAGTAGTTGAGTTGTATAGTAGCTAGTAAGTATGAACTTAACGGGTAGGTACTACCCGAATTAAAACTATAAAATGCTAATATGAAGAAAAAGCTTTTATAAATAAGTTCATATAATGCTACGAGATACTATTGACTACTCTTAAGTTCTATACGATTAACTCAATTCTTTTGGCTATTTTGAAGGAAATGGCACCGGCGACTCGTCAGAATTTGAACATGAGCGAGGAAGACTTCCGTGTTTTCCTTGCAGCAAACATAGGCGCAGTACAGGCTGCGATGCAAAATAACAATAACTCTGGATCTAGCAGTAGAACTAATTCCACAAGAAATTGTGTAGGATGCTCCTACAAAGAATTCACTGCATGCAAACCTTTGGAATTTGATGGAACTGAAGGACCAATTGGATTGAAACGGTGGACCGAGAAAGTCGAATCGGTGTTTGCCATAAGTAAGTGTACTGAAGAGGACAAAGTTAAGTACGCTACGTATACCTTCACAGGTACTGCGTTAACGTGGTGGAACACCTATCTTGAACAGGTAGGATAAAATGATGCTTACACACTACCGTGGTCGGCATTCAAGCAATTGATGAACGAGCAGTACCGTCCTAGAAACGAAGTCAATAAGCTCAAGGTAGAGCTTAGAGAGTTACGAACACAAGGGTTCGACATTACCATATATGAACGACGATTCACAGAGTTATGCCTATTATGTCCAGGAACGTTCAAAGATGAAGAAGAGAAGATCGACGTGTTTATAAAAGGGTTACCAGTAAGGATTCAAGAAGATGTGAGTTCACACGAGCCCGCTTCCATACAAAAGGAAAGTCGAATGGCTCATAAACTCATAAATCAGATTGAGGGAAGAATTAAAGAGCAGGCGGCTGAAGAAACCAACACAAAACAACTCAAGAGAAAGTGGGAAGAAACCAGTAACAAGGGTCACCAATACAACAACAACAACAACAACAACAACAACAACAACAATTACAACCACAACCGCAACAACAATCGCAACAATAACCGCAATCCCAACAATAACTACAACAAACATCCCAATAACAACAACAACTACAACAACCGTTCCAACAACAATAACAATCCCAACAACAACCTCAATAACAACAACTGCAACAAAAACCAAAAATGCCAAAGGTGTGAAGAGTACCACCTGAATGGGTTCTGCACGACATTTTGCACCAAGTGTAAAAGAACTGGCCATGGTGCGAAAAAGTGTGAGGTCTACGGACCAAAATTTAACAGAACTAAAGGAACAAATAGTGGCGAAACAAGTAATGCCGCATTTTTTTGTTATGGATGTGGAAAACCGGGCCACATTAGAAGTAATTGCCCGAATCAGGGGAATACTAATGGGCAGGGCCGCAGAAGAGTTTTCAATATTAATACGGCAGAAGCGCAGGAAAACCCGGAGCTTGTTACGGGTACGTTTCTTATTGATAATAAATCTGCTTATGTTGTATTTGATTCGGGTGCGGATAGAAGCTATATGAGTAGAGATTTTTGTGCTAAGTTAAGTTGCCCATTGACGCCTTTGGATAGTAAATTTTTACTCGAATTAGCAAACTGTAAATTAATTTCAGCAGATAATATATGTCGGGATAGAGAAATTAAACTGGGGGATGAAACGTTTAAAATTGATTTAATACCAGTCGAGTTAGGGAGTTTTGATGTAATAATTGGTATGGACTGGTTGAAAAAGGTGAGAGCAGAGGTCGGTTGTTACAAAAATGCGATTCGCATTATGCGTGAAAAGGGAAAACCTTTAATGGTGTACGGAGAAAAGAACAATGCGAAATTAAATCTTATTAGTAGTTTGAAGGCGCAAAAACTAATAAGAAAAGGTTGTTACATCATTCTAGCACACATCAAGGAAGTTAAACCTGAAGAAAAGAACATTAGTGATGTTCCTGTCGTAAAAGAATTTTCCGATGTATTTCCGAAAGAATTACCAGGATTACCCCCACATCGATCCGTTGAATTTCAAATTGACCTTGTACCAGGAGCTGCACCAATAGCTCGTGCTCCATACAGACTCACACCCAGCGAAATGAAAGAATTACAAAGTCAGTTTCAGGAACTTTTAGAGCGTGGTTTCATTTGACCAAGCACATCACCATGGGGAGCTCCTATTTTGTTTGTCAAGAAGAAGGATGGTACATTTAGGTTGTGTATCGACTACCGAGAGTTGAACAAACTTACCATCAAGAACCGTTACCACTACCGAGAATCGATGACTTATTTGATCAACTACAAGGCTCGTCGGTTTATTCGAAGATTGATTTACGTTCTGGGTATCATCAAATGCGGGTGAAGGAGGATGATATTCCAAAGACTGCTTTTAGGACGCGTTACGGTCATTACGAGTTTATGGTTATGCCGTTTGGGTTGACTAACGCACCAGCTGTTTTCATGGACCTTATGAACCGAGTGTGTGGACCATACCTTGACAAGTTTGTCATTGTTTTCATCGATGACATACTTATTTACTCAAAGAATGACCAATAGCATGAAGAACATTTGAGAAAAGTGCTAGAGTTGTTAAGAAAAGAAAAGCTATACGCTAAGTTTTCAAATTGTGCATTTTGGTTGGAAGAAGTTCAATTCTTCGGTCATATAATGAACAAAGAAGGTATTCAGGTGGATCCAGCAAAGATTGAAACCGTTGAAAAGTGGGAAACCCCGAAAACTCCGAAACACATAAGCCAATTTTTAGGGCTAGCTGGTTATTACAGGAGATTCATCTAAGATTTTTCCAAAATAGCAAAACCCTTGACTGCGTTAACGCATAAAGGGAGGAAATTTGAATGGAAGGATGAACAAGAAAAAGCGTTTCAATTGTTGAATAAAAAGTTAACTACGACACCTATATTGTTATTACCTGAAGGGAATGATGATTTTGTGATATATTGTGACCCCTCAAAGCAAGGTCTCAGTTGTGTATTAATGCAACGAACGAAAGTAATTGCTTATGCCTCTAGACAATTGAAGATTCACGAGCAGAATTATACGACGCATGATTTGGAATTAGGCGCGGTTGTTTTTGCATTAAAGACTTGGAGGCACTACTTATATGGGGTCAAAAGTATTATATATACCGACAACAAAAGTCTTCAATACATATTTAATCAGAAACAACTGAATATGAGTTAGCACAGATGGATTGAATTGTTGAATGATTACAACTTTGAGATTCGTTACCATCCGGGGAAGGGAAATGTGGTAGCCGACGTCATGAACAGAAAGGACAGAGAACCTATTCGAGTAAAAGCTATGAATATAATGATTCACACTAACCTTACTACTCAAATAAAGGAGGCGCAACAAGGAGTTTTAAAAGAGGAAAACTTAAGGGATGAAATACCCAAAGGATCGGAGAAGCATCTTAATATTTGGGAAGACGGAACCCGGTATAGGGCTGAAAGAATTTGGGTATCAAAATTTGGAGATATGAGAGAAATGGTACTTAGAGAAGCTCATAAAACCAGATACTCAATACATCCTGGAACGGGAAATATGTACAAGGATCTTAAGAAACATTTTTGGTGGCCAGGTATGAAAGCTGATGTTGCTAAATATGTAGGAGAATGTTTGACGTGTTCTAAGGTCAAAGCTGAGCATCAGAAACCATCAGGTCTACTTCAACAACCCAAAATCCCGGAATGGAAATGGGAAAACATTACCATGGATTTCATCACTAAATTGCCAAGGACTGCAAGTGGTTTTGATACTATTTGGGTAATAGTTGATCGTCTCACTAAATCAGCACACTTCCTGCCAATAAGAGAAGATGACAATATGGAGAAGTTAGCATGACTGTATTTGAAGGAAGTCGTCTCCAGACATGGAATACCAATCTCTATTATCTCTGATAGGGATGGCAGATTTATTTCAAGATTCTGGCAGATATTACAGCAAGCATTAGGAACTCGTCTAGACATGAGTACTACCTATCATCCACAAACTGATGGGAAGAGCGAAAAGACGATACAAACGCTTAAAGACATGCTACGAGCATGTGTTATTGATTTCGGAAACAGTTGGGATCGACATCTACCGTTAGCAGAATTTTCCTACAACAACAGCTACCATTCAAGCATTGAGATGGCACCATTTGAAGCACTTTATGGTAGAAAGTGCAGGTCTCCAATTTGTTGGAGTGAAGTGGGGGATAGACAGATTACGGGTCCGGAGATAATACAAGAAACTACCGAGAAGATCATCCAAATTCAACAACGGTTGAAAACCGCCCAAAGTCGACAAAAGAGCTACGCTGACATTAAAAGAAAAGATATAGAATTTGAAATTGGAGAGATGGTCATACTTAAAGTTTCACCTTGGAAATGTGTTATTCAATTTGGTAAACGAGGAAAATTGAATCCAAGGTATATTGGACCATTCAAGATTATTGATCGTGTCGGACCAGTAGCTTACCGACTTGAGTTACCTCAACCACTCGTGGCTGTACATAACACTACCCACGACTCAAATTTGAAGAAATGTTTTTCTAAAGAAGATCTCACTATTCCGTAAGACAAAATCCAAATCAACGAAAAACTTCAATTCATCGAAGAACCTGTCGAAATAATGGATCGTGAGGTTAAAAGACTTAAGCAAAACAAGATACCAATTTTTAAAGTTCGATGGAATGCTCGTAGAGGACCTGAGTTCACCTGGGAATGAGAAGATCATATGAAGAAGAAGTACCCGCACTTATTTTCAGAAGATACATCAACACCACCAACTGATTAAAATTTCGCGACGAAATTTATTTAACGGGTAGGTACTGTAGTGACCCGAACTTTTCCATGTTTATATATATTAAATGAAATTGATATTTATATGATTAAGTGTTTCCAAAATGTTAAGCAATCAAACTTGTTAAGACTTGATTAATTGAAATAGGTTTTAAATAGACAATTGATCACCCAAGTTGACCGGTGATTCACGAACGTTAAAACTTGTAAAAACTATATGATGTCATATATATGGATATATATATAGTTAACATGGTATTATGATAAGTAAACATATCATTAAGTATATTAACAATGAACTACATATATGTAAAAACAAGACTACTAACTTAAGGATTTCGAAACGAGGCATATATGTAACGATTATCGTTGTAACGACATTTAATTGTATATATATACCATAATAAGATATATTAATACATCATGATATCATGTTAATGTAATAATTTAACATCTCTTTATATATAATAACCAACGGGTTAACAACATTTAACATGATCGTTAACCTAAAGGTTTCAAAACAACACTTACATGTAACGACTAACGATGACTTAACGACTCAGTTAAAATGTATATACATGTAGTGTTTTAATATGTATTCATACACTTTTTAAAGACTTCAAGACACTTATCAAAGTACTTCTACTTAACAAAAATGCTTACAATTACATCCTCATTCATTTTCATCAACAATTCTACTCGTATGCACTCGTATTCGTACTTGTACAATACCCAGCTTCTAAATGTATTTACTATTGGTATATACACTCCAATGATCTGCTCTTAGCAGCCCTTGTGAGTCACCTAACACATGTGGGAACCATAATTTGGCAACTAGCATGAAATATCTCATAAAATTATAAAAATATTAGTAATCATTCATGACTTATTTACAAGTAAACAAAATTACACATCCTTTATATCTAATCCATATATCAACGACCAAAAATACCTACAAATACTTTCATTATTCAATTTTCTTCATCTAATTTATCTCTCTCAAGTTCTATCTTCAAGTTCTAAGTGTCCTTCATAAATTCTATAAGTTCTAGTTTCATAAAATCAAGAATACTTCCAAGTTTGCTAGCTTACTTCCAATCTTGTAAAGTGATCATCCAACCTCAAGAAATCTTTCTTATTTACAGTAAGATATCTTTCTAATACAAGGTAATACTCATATTCAAACTTTGATTCAATTTCTATAACTATAATAATCTTATTTCGAGTGGAAATCTTACTTGAACTTGTTTTCGTGTCATGATTCTGCTTCAAGAACTTTCAAGCCATCCAAGGATCCTTTGAAGCTAGATCTATTTTTCTCATTTCCAGTAGGTTTACCTACTAAAATTAAGGTAGTAATGATGTTCATAACATCATTCGATTCATACATATAAAACTATCTTATTCGAAGGTTTAAACTTGAAATCACTAGAACATAGTTTAGTTAATTCTAAACTTGTTCGTAAACAAAAGTTAATCCTTCTAACTTGACTTTTAAAATCAACTAAGCACATGTTCTATATCTATATGATATGCTAACTTAATGATTTAAAACCGGAAAACACGAAAAACACCGTAAAACCGGATATACGCCGTCGTAGTAACACCGCGGGCTGTTTTGGGTTAGTTAATTAAAAACAATGATAAAATTTGATTTAAAAGTTGTTCTTCTGGAAAAATGATTTTTCTTATGAACATGAAACTATATCCAAAAATCATGGTTAAACTCAAAGTGGAAGTATGTTTTCCAAAATGGTCATCTAGACGTTGTTTTTTCGACTGAAATGACTACCTTTACAAAAATGACTTGTTACCTGTATTTTTGACTATAAACTTATACTTTTTCTGTTTAGATTCATAAACTTAAGTTCAATATGAAACCATAGCAACTTGAAACACTCAAAACGGATTTAAAACGAAGAAGTTATGGGTAAAACAAGATTAAATATTTTTGGTTGTTGTAGCTACATGAAAATTGGTAACAAATCTATATTAATCATGTCCTAGCTAACTTATATTGTATTATACATGTATTCTAATATATTATGTAATCTTTGGATACCATAGATACATATGCAAATGCTTTTACATATCATATCGACCCATCTATATATATTATTTGGAACAACCATAGACACTCTATATGTAGTAATGTTGGAGTTAGCTATACAGGGTTGAGGTTGATTCTAAAAATATATATACTTTGAGTTGTGATCTAGCCTGAGACGTGTATACACTGGGTCGTGGATTGATTCAAGATAATATATATCGATTTATTTCTGTACATCTAACTATGGACAACTAGATGTAGGTTACTAACGAGGACAGCTGACTTAATAAACTTAAAACAGTAAAACGTATTAAAAATGTTGTAAATATATTTTGAACATACTTTGATGTATATGTACATATTTGTTTTAGGTTCGTGAATCGACCAGTGGCAAAGTCTTACTTCCCGACGAAGTAAAAATCTGTGAAAGTGAGTTATAGTCCCACTTTTAAAAATCTAATATTTTGGGATGAGAATACATGCAATTTTATAAATGTTTTACGAAATAGATACAAGTAAATGAAACTACATTATATGGGTGAATGATCGAAGCCGAATATGCCCCTTTTTAGCTTGGTAGCCTAAGAATTTGGGAACAGACCCCCAAATTAACGCGAATCCTAAAAATAGATCTATCGGGCCCAACAAGCTCCATTCTGGAATTTGGAATGCTTTAGTACTTCGATTTTATCATGTCCGATGGTTGTCTCGGAATGATGGGGATATTCTATATGTATCTTGTTAATGTCGGTTACCAGGTGTTCACCATATGAATGATTTTTATCTCTATGTATGAGATGTATATTAAATTATGAAATCTTGTGGTCTATTACTATGATTTGATAATATATAGGTTAAACCTATAACTCACCAACATTTTTGTTGACGTTTTAAGCATGTTTATTCTCAGGTGATTATTAAGAGCTTCCGCTGTTGCATATTAAAATAAGGACAAGATTTGGAGTCCATGCTTGTATGATATTATGTATAAACTGCATTCAAGAAACTTATTTTTGATGTAATATATTCTTATTGTAAACCATTATGTAATGGTCGTGTGTAAACGGTATATTTTAGATTATCATTATTTGATAATCTACGTAATGCTTTTTAAACCTTTATCGATAAAATAAAGGTTATGGTTGTTTTAAAAATGAATGTAGTCTTTGAAAAACGTCTCATATAGAAGTCAAAACCTCGCGATGAAATCAATTAATATGGAACGTTTATAATCAATATGAACGGGACATTTCAGAAACATATAAAGATTAAGTTTAAATTTGGTTAGAAATTTCCGGGTCATCACAGTGCTCGTGGAATTCTTGTGAATTTCACAAGGTACGAATGATGTTTTCTAGAAAGTTTCGAGTACATCAAAAATGAAAGTGTAAAATCAAACATGTAATTGAATAATACACTTGGTTTATTATGAAATGAAATTCATTGAGTTAAAACAGAGATTGTAGTTAACGATGGTTAAGTCATTTAACGAAGGATGTACATCATAGCATATTAGTAATATGAATTTACCGAGTAGTATCTACCCTTTTTCAATTCATACATAATAGCTTAGTACGAAAAGATATATTATGGTTTCCAAAATTCATACATATAATATATATAAATTCTTTGGAAATAATGAGTTAATACTCCATAACTCATTATTTCACTATACTCCTTGGTGATTGTGGTGTCGATATCGTCGGTGGTTATGGAGTTGGTGGAGCTTGTGGTGCTACAGGTGTTGCTGGTGTTGGTGATACTGATGGTGATGTTAGTGGTACTTCTGGTGGCGCTTGTATAACCAGTCTAGCATGTAGATCACACACCAATCTTATCAGAGTTTCCTCAATCATCTCTATCCATCTACTCTTCTGGTTTACATTTAAAATTAGAATAAGTAATCTCTAATTTTTTTTTAGAAACTACATATTCTCTGCAGAATATTTCTTCAATGAATCGATACTTCATCATTTGTTGTTGTTGTTGTTACTCCTTGGTACCTATGGTACGTATGATGTTGATGCTCGAAGTACAGATTTTAGATGTGATATTGAGGTGTGGGATGCGGATGTTGTTGTTGGTGGTGGTAATGATCCTGTTGGTGTTGATGATGGTGATACTGCTGGTGTTTGTGGTATTGAGGCTTGCGATATGGATGTTATTAGCGGTACTGGTGTTGTTGATGGTGCTTGTAATCTTTGCACCATATTCTCCAAAGCCGTCACGCGAGCGCGAATCTCGTTGACTTCTTCTATCACGCGGGGATGATTGTCGGTTCGGACGAGCGGATGAATAAGATTCAGAATTTGAGATAGTATATAATCGTGACGAGATACTCTGGAAATGAGAGAGAAAAGGGTGTTTCAAACAGGTTCACCGGTAAGTGCTTCAGGTTCTTCGCCAAGAGGTGAATGTGGTGGATGGAAGGGATCACCTTCTTCTTGTCTCCAATGATTAAGTAGATTACGAACTCATCCACAATTTATCCAGAATAGATGATGGCTAATTGGTTGATCCATTCCGGTTACGCTGCTTTCGGAGCTCAGGTCGTATTCCATATCGGAATAGCTGTCGGAATCTGAGGAATTCGAACTAGATGCGGGATCCATCTTGTATAATCAGGGAATTGATTTTTGATATGAAATAGATTATAGGACTTAGATTGGTATTCTTCAACGCATAATTTACATATGTATATATAATACCAAAATCCCATAAATTACGGAGAAATTTTCGGAAGATGTCAGGAAAAGTTTACAGTAGCAGATATGTTAAGTAGCAGATATGTTAAGATATGAATTTGTTTGTATATATTCTATGCAATAGATGTAGGAAAACGTGTATAGACTTAAGAATGATAAGTATCTAATTTCCTACAAGAAATGATAAGCAAAAATCGATAAAAACATATATGGTCATAGTCCAGACTCACTAATGCATCCTAACAATTACCAGTTAAACACACTAATGCAAATTCTAGTTCTCTATGACCTCAAGCTCGGATACCAACTGTAACGACCCGTCAAAATTGCTATTGACGCGGTACGTTATTCATTGATTTCATAGTGAGGTTGACCTCTACATGATACATTTTGTAAACATTGCATTCTTTTGAAAAGGCACACCATAAATGAATATCTAATTCCAAGGTTTTTGACATCTGATGATTTCTACATATAGACAATCACCGTAAATAATAGTTTACAATAATACATCCGTTGACAATGCAGTCAAAATAAGATACATGGAGATGATTTTGTGAATGCAAAGTTTTCTCAAATAAAGCATGTATGACTCCATGCACATAGCTTGTATAACGTATAAGCAAATAGCAGAAGACTTCTAGGAACCTGAGAATAAACATGCTTAAAAGTGTCAACACAAAGGTTGGTGAGTTCATAGTTTTAATGTTGCACACAATCTGTATATAAAGGTGGATCACAAGATTTTAGTTATTTCATCCAAAACGTTTATCAAAATATTCTACAAAATTGAGCACCCTGGTAACCAAACTTAACGTATATATAATAAGTACCCCTGTTTTAACATACATGCAACCAACATGTACAATACATGCAAACCAACGTGTACTAAACTCAAATAGCATATGTCTGTTTTATAGTTCAGGCTAGGGTTTCTATACCTAGAACGGACGGGGATGTCAAGCCCTATGGATCCATATACAACTACTCGCGCCCACCAGTTCTTATAACTGGTAGTTACTAGTTACCAAAGTTAAGGGATTTTCGGTTCAAACTCAGTGTAGAATTAAGTATGTACTTGTGTCCATTGCATTTAAAATAAAGTGCATGTATTCTCAGCCCAAAAATATAGATTGCAAAAACAATTAAAAAGGGATCTATAAACTCACCTTAGCTGTACATAAGTTCACTCACTGAAATGTGACCGAAACTCGGAATGCAAAATTAACCGTAGATCTCAACCTAGAGAACATATGTTGGTCAATACATGTCTAACAAGCCAGGTCAGGTCATAGTGTATCATAATTCTAATGCTTGAGACTGACATGAAAAAGTTAACAAAAGTCATCTCAAAAGTCAACTTGACCCAATATGATCTTTAAGTCTATACATGTTTATTATATTAACATAGTATAAGTCTTGATAATTGAACGAATTTATAGTTTATTAAACTCAAAATATTATTTATTTCAGGAGGTATATTATATTTGAATTATCATGGCAATCGAAAATATTTTATTATTTCACATAGTTTTCCAATACATGTAAAATCAGATTATTGTGTTTATAAAGCTTTAAAACATCATAAGACAGTCAACTTTGACAATTGTTTACCAAAACGAGATGTGTCTTATATAGAAATTCATTTACTCGCTTAGTAATATCTAAAAATCTAATTTATCAATCTCATAGACAAGTTGTTTAAATATTAATTTATAGTTTCAAAGACAATTTCAATTAATGTCAAACATAATTCAGTTGACCATATCTTTTAATCCGTTCATCGAAATCACGTAATTTCTAAATGAAAAGTTTTTAATTTTTCGATAGCTTTTCAAAGACATGCATATCATATATTTTATATAGTAGTATATGTATTAAATTCGCGATTTATCATAAAACTATCTAACGGCAAAATTAAAGCATACAAGCATGCATAAACATATATACTCGAGCACTAGACATGGATACACTATTAATATATAAAAGATAAGATATAAATGCTCACGTATCAATATTGTGATTCAATATTGCAGGAAAGTACGTAGACGCAACGGAAATGATAAATGAAAGGTTAGTCTTTGATTACGATCATAACCTCCAAGCAATACCCATAACCTCCTTCGTTATAACCCATAATTTCTTAGCTCTATCCCACTCGAAAAACCCGTTTTGAAATCGTTTGGGCATAACCTTGTCGTAATATTTTATGTATAATAATAATACTAATAATAATACTCCTAACTATAAGATTAATAATAATATGAATCTTAGTTATAATAATAATAATAATAATAATAATAATAATAATAATAATAATAATAAATATACTATGGAGTATGTGAATTAGATAGAGAGATAGATTATATTGTGAAATGGTTCGGCATGATTGATCGAATATATATATATATATATATATATATATATATATATATATATATATATATATATATATATATATATATATATATATATATATATATATATATATATATATATATATATATATATATATATATATATATATATATATAAAATATAATAATATAAATATAATATAATAATATAGAAAATAAAAACGTGACAATTAACATTCAATAATATCTGCCGACAGTTTTCGCAGACCGGTATTTCGTACTCTGTTGCTAATAATTGACGGGTAAAAGTATAAATAAAAAATATTCCACTTTTTATAACTGAATATATATATTTATTTTGGTCTTAAGCTTTATAAAACTAGTTGTAAAAAGGTTCATTTCTTTATAAAATTACTATATACGTTCGATGTAGAGTGTACGTACTAGTCTACTGATCATTCTGTGCCACCGTGAATTATTGAATTCGTTTAATTCAAACGAATTAACGAATTTTAATATTTTTAAAATTCGTATTTATTAAATACTTCAGGGGTATTTTATGTAACTTATAATTAATAATTTCTATCATGTCGCTTTTATGTGAATAGTAAATTAATTAATTTCGTTACATTTACTATTCATATGAATAGTAAATGAATTAATTTCGATTCAACTATTTAAGTTACATTGTTGTACGTTGTGCTTTACAGCTTGTACATCTTTAATTTAATTGCACTTCTTCTTATAAATTAAAAAATTTACATCATAAAAATAAAACGATGATATACGTACAAAAATTTAATTTGAAATTGCATCATTCAATAGTAAATTTTTATCATTTAGTATATAAATATTATTCGCATGTTTCCGTATATATATATATATATATATATATATATATATATATATATATATATATATATATATATATATATATATATATATATATACAAACAATTATATAATTATCGCAAGTTATGACGTTCGTGAATCGTTAGACAAACAGGGTGGTCAACCGTTATATAAAACTCATTTACAAAAGTTTTAAAACTTGTCAGAATTCATTTCTTATCATGACGAAAATATTAAATCATATAAAGATTTGGTTCAAAATAAGTCAAAAATTTTTCGGGTCATCACAGTTGGTATAGGGATGAGGGGCTGAGTTGCATAGCATCGAAGCTAGGAAATCCTTTGATGTTGGATTCGTACACAAGTACGATGTGTATGGTGTCTTGGGGTAGATCGAATTATGCTAGGGCGTTAATTGAGATTAACGCTGAAAAGAAGATGAGAGAAAATTTAAGTGTTGCTACTCCTAGCCTTGTGGGTAATTGTGTGACTAAAGAAGAAGTTCGAGTGGAATTGGAATGGACACCTCCTCGATGTGGTCATTGTAAAGTTTTTGGCCATAAGGAGGCACAATGTTCCAGGATGGTTATCGAGAAGACAATCAGTAAAGTGAACGAGGAGGAATGTCATGTGTAGAAGAACCAAACAAAGCAACCCGTTGGAAGAAATAGTCAAGGTGATAGCTTTGTGGTTGGTAGAAATAAAAAGAAGTTTGTTTATCGCTCAATTATTAAAGATATAGTGAAGGAAAATATTAATGATATGGGTGATAAGAAGGCTGATAGTGCGAGTAAATTGGCTACTAATATTGCTCCTGATGTTAACCCATTCGATGCTTTAAAGGAAGTGAATGAAGACAATATTGGGCTGAATTTGGTGAAAGATAAGGGCAAGAGTGTGGTTGGAAATTTAGTAGATGAAGATACTGATATCGAGGTCGATGATGAACTTCAACAATCTGAGGGGGCAAGCACTCCCGGTCAAAATGATCTCAATGATTAGTCTCGCTTCATGGAACATTAGGTGTCTTAACTTCATCCCTAAGCAAAATGAAGTTCATGATGTTATTGCGTGTAATAACTTGTGTGTGTATGTGCAGTGTTAGAATCTCATGTGCTTTTGACGAATCTAAAACAGATAGGCGATACCGTCTTTGGCGCATGGGATTGGGTTGCTAATACTTCTCAATGTAGGAATGCTACTCGTATCCTCCTAGGTTGGGACCCTTTGATTGTGTAGGTTATGGTTTTGAATACGACAGATCAGGTTATTAATTATCAAGTTTGGGTGGTCCAAGATAATACCCAATTCTTCGCTTCTTTTTTGTATGCGTCGAATTCTTATATTCAAAGGAGGAAGCTTTAGTATGATCTTAGAGTTCATAATAATTGTGTGGGTGGTCACCCGTGGACTATTCTTGGAGACTTTAATGTGTCATTAAGTGTTGAAGAATCTATTGCAGGTGGTTCGAATATGGATATTTGCATGCATGAGTTTAATGAATGCTTAAACAATATTCATGTGTCCGATATCAACAATATGGGTATGCAATTTACTTGGAACCAAAAGCCTGAATCTAAAACAGGAATATTGAAGAAGATTAACAAGGATTGTGGCCAATGATGCTTTCTTGACGCAATTCTTGAATTCATATGCCATCTTCCAGCCATATCGTATTTTTGACCATTATCTAGCTATCTTGAAGAATCCTTTCTCGATGGTCATTAAGCCTAAGATGATTCGGTTTAGCAACTATATTATTGATCGGGATGATTTTTTTTTTTGAAAGGCAAATCTACAATCTACACACGAAACCTCGAATTTCTACATCTCATTGCCTCAAGTGAGGCTTGAACCCACAACCTCTTGGTTGAAGGGTTATTCTATGTTTCATATCGTGAAAAAGTTGCGCAACCTGAAGAAGCCCATTCAAAAATTGATGTGGTGTAAGTGTCATTTTCATGATGCGGTTCAAAGAATTCGGGGTGAACTTGATGATGTTCAGCTGGAGCTTGATAAAGATTCGTTTTCTGATATTTTACGTGAAGCTGAAGCAAAAAAGTTAAAAGAATATAATGATGTTATTTGGGATGAGGAGAGGTTCTTAAAGAAAAGATCAAAGGTTGAATGACTTAAGGCGGGCGATAGTAATACGTCATATTTTCATAAGGTGATTAAAGGCCGAGCTATCGTAGTTGTATTAATGCCATTATGGATAGTAATAATAAAGTGGTTGAAGGTAGAGCTGCTTATGATTTGTTTGTTCAACACTACACATCTTTTTTGGGTATTGATCATGCGTGCAGGAATATTCGAGACCCTTCTTCTCTGTTTGTAAACAAATTGACGCAGGTGAAAGCAGACCGAATGGTTCTTCCTGTTACTAGTGAAAAGATTAAACAAGCAATGTTTAATATTGGTAATGATCGCGCCCTGTTCCGGATGGGTATACATCAACATTCTTTAAAAAAACATGGGATATAGTTGGTGTAGATGTATGTCGTGCGGTTAAAGACTTCTTCAATAATGGGCAGCTACTTACGGATCTTAACCATACAATTCTTACTCTTTTGCCTAAGGTTGAAACACCTAGTAAGGTAACCGGTTATCGCCCCATTTCTTTGTGTAATGTAATATACAAATGTACTAGCAAAGTGATTACGGGCGGTATCAAAGGGTGTTTGGACAGTATTGTTAGCGGTAATCAATCGCCTTTTATTCCGGGAAGGCGAATATCAGATAACATCTTGATCACTCAAGACATAATGAAAACTTACCATTTAAATAAAGGTGTTCCCCATTACGCTTTCAAATTTGATTTTCAGAAGGATTATGATACGATTGATTGGATGTTTTAAAGGGAGATTTTAGCTCATTTTGGATTTCATAAGAAAATGATAAAATGGATTATGAAATGTGTCTCGTGTAGTGACCCGAACTTTTCCATGTTTATATATATTAATTGAGATAGATATTTACATGATTAAATGTTTTCAACATGTTAAGCAATCAAACTTGTTAAGACTTGATTAATTGAAATGTGTTTCATATAGACAATTGACCACCCAAGTTGACCGGTGATTCACGAACGTTAAAACTTGTAAAAACTATATGATGACATATATATGGATATATATATAGTTAACATGATACTATGATAAGTAAACATATCATTAAATATATTAACAATGAACTACATATGTAAAAACAAGACTACTAACTTAATGATTTTTAAACGAGACATATATGTAACGATTATCGTTGTAAAGACATTTATTGTATATATATCATATTAAGAGATATTCATACATGATAATATCATGATAATATAATAATTTAAAATCTCATTTGATATTATAAACATTGGGTTAACAACATTTAACAAGATCGTTAACCTAAAGGTTTCAAAACAACACTTACATGTAACGACTAACGATGACTTAACGACTCAGTTAAAATGTATATACATGTAGTGTTTTAATATGTATTTATACACTTTTGGAAGACTTCAATACACTTATCAAAATACTTCTACTTAACAAAAATGCTTACAATTACATCCTCGTTCAGTTTCATCAACAATTCTACTCGTATGCACCCGTATTCGTACTCGTACAATACACAGCTTTTAGATGTATGTACTATTGGTATATACACTCCAATGATCAGCTCTTAGCAGCCCATGTGAGTCACCTAACACATGTGGGAACCATCATTTGGAAACTAGCATGAAATATCTCATAAAATTACAAAAATATGAGTAATCATTCATGACTTATTTACATGAAAACAAAATTACATATCCTTTATATCTAATCCATACACCAACGACCAAAAACACCTACAAACACTTTCATTCTTCAATTTTCTTCATCTAATTGATCTCTCTCAAGTTCTATCTTCAAGTTCTAAGTGTTCTTCATAAATTCTACAAGTTCTAGTTACATAAAATCAAGAATACTTTCAAGTTTGCTAGCTCACTTCCAATCTTGTAAGGTGATCATCCAACCTCAAGAAATCTTTGTTTCTTACAGTAGGTTATCATTCTAATACAAGATAATAATCATATTCAAACTTTGATTCAATTTCTATAACTATAACAATCTTATTTCAAGTGATGATCTTACTTGAACTTGTTTTCGTGTCATGATTCTGCTTCAAGAACTTCGAGCCATCCAAGGATCCGTTGAAGCTAGATCCATTTTTCTCTTTTCCAGTAGGTTTATCCAAGGAACTTAAGGTAGTAATGATGTTCATAACATCATTCGATTCATACATATAAAGCTATCTTATTCGAAGGTTTAAACTTGTAATCACTAGAACATAGTTTAGTTAATTCTAAACTTGTTCGCAAACAAAAGTTAATCCTTCTAACTTGACTTTTAAAATCAACTAAACACATGTTCTATATCTATATGATATGCTAACTTAATGATTTAAAACCTGGAAACACGAAAAACACTGTAAAACCGGATTTACGCCGTTGTAGTAACACCGCGGGCTGTTTTGGGTTAGTTAATTAAAAACTATGATAAACTTTGATTTAAAAGTTGTTATTCTGAGAAAATGATTTTTATTATGAACATGAAACTATATCCAAAAATTATGGTTAAACTCAAAGTGGAAGTATGTTTTCTAAAATGGTCATCTAGACGTCGTTCTTTCGACTGAAATGACTACCTTTACAAAAACGACTTGTAACTTATTTTTCCGACTATAAACCTATACTTTTTCTGTTTAGATTCATAAAATAGAGTTCAATATGAAACCATAGCAATTTGATTCACTCAAAACGGATTTAAAATGAAGAAGTTATGGGTAAAACAAGATTGGATAATTTTTCTAATTTAGCTACGTGAAAATTGGTAACAAATCTATTCCAACCATAACTTAATCAACTTGTATTGTATATTATGTAATCTTAAGATACCATAGACACGTATACAATGTTTCGACCTATCATGTCGACACATCTATATATATTTCGGAACAACCATAGACACTCTATATGTGAATGTTGGAGTTAGCTATACAGGGTTGAGGTTGATTCCAAAATATATATAGTTTGAGTTGTGATCAATACTGAGATACGTATACACTGGGTCGTGGATTGATTCAAGATAATATTTATCGATTTATTTCTGTACATCTAATTGTGGACAACTAGTTGTAGGTTACTAACGAGGACAGCTGACTTAATAAACATAAAACATCAAAATATATTAAAAGTGTTGTAAATATATTTTGAACATACTTTGATATATATGTATATATTGTTATAGGTTCGTGAATCAACCAGTGGCCAAGTCTTACTTCCCGACGAAGTAAAAATCTGTGAAAGTGAGTTATAGTCCCACTTTTAAAATCTAATATTTTTGGGATGAGAATACATGCAGGTTTTATAAATGATTTACAAAATCGACACAAGTACGTGAAACTACATTCTATGGTTGAATTATCGAAATCGAATATGCCCCTTTTTATTAAGTCTGGTAATCTAAGAATTAGGGAACAGACACCCTAATTGACGCGAATCCTAAAGATAGATCTATTGGGCCTAACAAACCCCATCCAAAGTACCAGATGCTTTAGTACTTCGAAATTTATATCATATCCGAAGGGTGTCCCGGAATGATGGGGATATTCTTATATATGCATCTTGTTAATGTCGGTTTCTAGGTGTTCATCATATGAATGATTTTTATCTCTATGTATGGGATGTGTATTGAAATATGAAATCTTGTGGTCTATTGTTACGATTTGATATATATAGGTTAAACCTATAACTCACCAACATTTTTGTTGACGTTTAAAGCATGTTTATTCTCAGGTGAATATTAAGAGCTTCCGCTGTTGCATACTAAAATAAGGACAAGATTTGGAGTCCATGTTTGTATGATATTGTGTAAAAACTGCATTCAAGAAACTGATTTCGATGTAACATATTTGTATTGTAAACCATTATGTAATGGTCGTGTGTAAACAGGATATTTTAGATTATCATTATTTGATAATCTACATAAAGCTTTTTAAACCTTTATTTATGAAATAAAGGTTATGGTTTGTTTTAAAATGAATGCAGTCTTTGAAAAACGTCTCATATAGAGGTCAAAACCTCGCAACGAAATCAATTAATATGGAACGTTTTTAATCAATAAGAACGGGACATTTCAGTTGGTATCCGAGTGTTGGTCTTAGAGAACCAGAAAATTTGCATTAGTGTGTCTTATCAAGTTTGTTAGGATGCATTAGTGAGTCTGGACTTCGACCGTGTTTTCTTTAAAAATGATTGCTTAACATTTTTGTTGGAAACTATATATTTTTAACATATGAATATTATGTGATATATTAATCTCTTATCGTGTTTGATATTATGTGATAGATGTCGACCTCTAGAACAAGTCCCATTGACTCACCTAATAATAATGAAGAGTCAAATGTAAATTGGAATGATTCGTGGACTGATTCACAAGTTCCCGAAGAGGAACCGGAAGAAGAGTCGGAACCGGAAGAAGAATCGGAACCAGAAGAAGAATCGGAACCGGAAGAAGAAATAGAACCGGTGGGGGAAATAATAAAACGGTTAAGTAAAAGAGAATCCTCAACCAACCGACCAAGGTTAATTATGGTCAATGGTGTTTCCGCCAAGGAAGCAAAATATTAGGAGGATTACCAATTCTCCGATGAATCGGATTCCGACGAGAATTCCGATGATGTTATAGAAATTACCCCAACTGAATTTAAAAAGGCAAAAGAAAATAATAAGGGAAAGGGCATAAAAATAGAGAAATCTAATTCCAACCCCGATGAACTTTATATGTATCGTCAACCCCCGAAGTCCTTAAGTTGTAACAATGAACCGGGAACCTCTAAACCACCAGGTTTTTCTAAACCAATGTGGATAACGACGGCTCGTATTAGGGGAACATCATATATCCCTAGAAACTTGGCAAAACGAACCAAAACCGAACAAGAAGAAATGGGCGAGTTAGAATAAGATAGTTATATTCGTGTGGTGTAATATATGTAATATAGTGTGCTTATGCTTTATGATATATGTAAAAATTGCTTGTATTAATAAGTATTTTTTTTATGAATCTAACTCTTGTCTATTTTATAGTATAAAAATACAAAATGGATAGACAACCTAATATTTTAAGAGACCTACCCGGAGACATGATTGATGAAATCTTGTCTAGAGTCGGTCAGAATTCCTCGGCACAACTATTTAAGGCGAGATCAGTTTGTAAGACATTCGAAGAACGTTCCAAGAATGCCTTGGTTTATAAAAGGCTTTCGTTCGAAAGATGGGGAATATCACATTGGGAAATCCATAAGTTACGATGTGTTTACTTTGACGCATATATTGCGGGGAACCCAAATGCTATTTTACGCAACGGGTTAAGAAATTATTTTGACTCAGTATATCCGAATATAGGACTTCGTGATTTAGAAAAAGCGGCTAACATGCAACATAAAGAAGCATGTTATGCTTACGGGTTAGTAATGTTTGCTTCTCACCAAAGTGAGAACAAGAACATCGGGCTACAACTATTAAACAAAACGTTCCCACAAGTGACGGAGTCGGTAATTGGGGTAAGAAATGAGGTTTTTAGGTTATTACGAGACTGTTGGTCATTACGTAACCCTCGTCCCTTTGATGACGTTACAACACGCTGTCTTATCAACGGCCATAACGGTTATGTTCCACAAGACCAAGGATGGGAAGTAGTCCTAGTAAAACCAGAATGCATGACTTGTTTCTGGACGTATGAATTACGTGTCTTTATTGCCTTTGCTGAACGACTTGTGTACTAGCTAGAATTATCTTCACAACTATCTTGTATCAAAGTTATTGTGTGCTATATTTCATGCTTTATGTAAAATAAGCGGTATTGTAAGTTTGTAAAATATTGTATAAAAGTTTGAACGCGAAATATTATTATAATCAGTTTTTCATATAGAATTGTAGTAGTTGAATTGTATATTAGCTACTAAGTATGAACTTAACGGGTAGGTACTACCCGAATTTAAACTTTTAAAACGCTAATATGAAGAAAAAGCTTTTATAAATGAGTTCATATTATGCTACGAAATACTATTAACTACTCTTAATATTCTGTATGATTAACTTGTTCCATTTGACTATTTTGAAGAAAATGACACCGACTACTCGACACACTGTGAATATGAATGAAGAGGAATTCCGTACTTTTATAGCTTCAAACATAGCCGCAGTACAGGCTGTGCTACATACCAACAATAACCTTGGATCTAGCAGTACAGGAAATCGTGTAGGATGCACCTACAAAAAATTCACTGCCTGCAAACCTTTGGAATTTGATGGAACCGAAGGACCGATCGGATTGAAACGGTGGACCGAGAAGGTCGAATCGGTGTTTGCCATAAGTAAGTGTACTGAAGAGGACAAAGTGAAGTACGCTACGCATACCTTCACAGGTTCTGCGTTAACATGGTGGAATACCTATCTAGAGCAAGTGGGACAAGATGATGCGTACGCACTACCGTGGTCAGCATTCAAGCACTTGATGAACGAGAAGTACCGTCCCAGAACCGAGGTCAATAAGCTCAAGACAGAACTTAGAGGGTTACGAACCCAAGGATTTGATATTACCACGTACGAAAGACGATTCACAGAATTGTGCCTATTGTGTCCGGGAGCATTCGAAGATGAGGAAGAGAAGATCGACGCGTTTGTGAAAGGATTACCGGAAAGAATCCAAGAAGATATAAGTTCACACGAGCCCGCCTCTATACAACAGGCATGTAGAATGGCTCACAAACTAGTGAACCAGATTGAAGAAAGAATTAAAGAACAGACTGCTGAAGAGGCCAATGTGAAGCAAGTCAAAAGAAAGTGGGAGGAAAACGGTGATAAGAATCACCAATACAACAACAACAGCAATTACAACAATAATCGCAACAATTATCCCAACAATCGCAACATCAATCGCAACTACAACAAACGGCCCAACAACAACAACAACAACAACAACAACAACAACAACAACAACAACAACAGCAACTACAACAATCATCCCAACAACAATAATAACCGCAACAACAACAACAACAATCAGAAGCAGCTATGCCAAAGGTGTGAAAAGTATCACTCGGGGTTCTGCACCAAATTTTGCAACAAGTGTAAAAGAAATGGTCATAGCGCGGCGAAGTGTGAGGTCTACGGACCAGGGGTTAATAGAACGAAAGGAACAAATGGTGTCGGAACGAGTAATGGCGGAGCAAGTAGTGTCGGAGCAAGTTATGCCAATGTAGTTTGTTATAAATGTGGAAAACCGGGCCACATTATTAGAAATTGCCCGAACCAGGAGAACACGAATGGACAAGGCCGCGGAAGAGTTTTCAATATTAATGCGGCAGAGGCACAGGAAGACCCGGAGCTTGTTACGGGTACGTTTCTTATTGACGATAAATCTGCTTACGTTTTATTTGATTCGGGTGCGGATAGAAGCTATATGAGTAGAGATTTTTGTGCTAAATTAAGTTATCCATTGACGCCTTTGGATAGTAAATTTTTACTCGAATTAGCAAATGGTAAATTAATTTCAGCAGATAATATATGTCGGAATCGAGAAATTAAACTGGTTAGCGAAACATTTAAGATTGATTTGATACCAGTAGAGTTAGGGAGTTTTGATGTGATAATCGGTATGGACTGGTTGAAAGAAGTGAAAGCAGAGATCGTCTGTTACAAAAATGCAATTCGCATTATACGAGAAAAAGGAGAACCCTTAATGGTGTACGGAGAAAAGGGCAACACGAAGCTACATCTTATTAGTAATTTGAAGGCACAAAAACTAATAAGAAAAGGTTGCTATGCTGTTCTAGCACACGTCGAGAAAGTACAAACTGAAGAAAAGAACATCAATGATGTTCCCATTGCAAAAGAATTTCCCGATGTATTTCCGAAAGAATTACCGGGATTACCCCCACATCGATCTGTTGAATTTCAAATAGATCTTGTACCAGGAGCTGCACCAATAGCTCGTGCTCCTTACAGACTCGCACCCAGCGAGATGAAAGAACTGCAAAGCCAATTACAAGAACTTTTAGAGCGTGGTTTCATTCGACCAAGCACATCACCGTGGGGAGCTCCTGTTTTGTTTGTCAAGAAGAAAGATGGTACATTCAGGTTGTGTATCGACTACCGAGAGTTGAACAAACTTACCATCAAGAACCGCTACCCACTACCGAGAATTGACGACTTATTTGATCAACTACAAGGCTCGTCTGTTTATTCAAAGATTGACTTACGTTCCGGGTATCATCAAATGCGGGTGAAAGAAGATGATATTCCAAAGACTACTTTCAGAACACGTTACGGTCATTACGAGTTTATGGTCATGCCGTTTGGTTTAACTAATGCACCAGCTGTGTTCATGGACCTTATGAACCGAGTGTGTGGACCATACCTTGACAAGTTTGTCATTGTTTTCATTGATGACATACTTATTTACTCAAAGAATGACCAAGAACACGGTGAACATTTGAGAAAGGTGTTAGAAGTATTGAGGAAGGAAGAATTGTACGCTAAGTTTTCAAAGTGTGCATTTTGGTTGGAAGAAGTTCAATTCCTCGGTCACATAGTGAACAAAGAAGGTATTAAGGTGGATCCGGCAAAGATAGAAACTGTTGAAAAGTGGGAAACCCCGAAAACTCCGAAACACATACTCCAATTTTTAGGACTAGCTAGTTACTACAGAAGGTTCATCCAAGACTTTTCCAGAATGGCAAAACCCTTGACTGCATTAACGCATAAAGGGAAGAAATTTGAATGGAATGATGAACAAGAGAAAGCGTTTCAGTTATTGAAGAAAAAGCTAACTACGGCACCTATATTGTCATTGCCTGAAGGGAATGATGATTTTGTGATTTATTGTGACGCATCAAAGCAAGGTCTCGGTTGTGTATTAATGCAACGAACGAAGGTGATTGCTTATGCGTCTAGACAATTGAAGATTCATGAACAAAATTATACGACGCATGACTTGGAATTAGGCGCGGTTGTTTTTGAATTAAAGACTTGGAGGCACTACTTATATGGGGTCAAAAGTATTATATATACCGACCACAAAAGTCTTCAACACATATTTAATCAGAAACAACTGAATATGAGGCAGCGTAGGTGGATTGAATTGTTGAATGATTACGACTTTGAGATTCGTTACCACCCGGGGAAGGCAAATGTGGTAGCCGATGCCTTGAGCAGGAAGGACAGAGAACCCATTCGAGTAAAATCTATGAATATAATGATTCATAATAACCTTACTACTCAAATAAAGGAGGCGCAACAAGGAGTTTTAAAAGAGGGAAATTTAAAGGATGAAATACCCAAAGGATCGGAGAAGCATCTTAATATTCAGGAAGACGGAACCCGGTATAGGGCTGAAAGGATTTGGGTACCAAAATTTGGAGATATGAGAGAAATGGTACTTAGAGAAGCTCATAAAACCAGATACTCAATACATCCTGGAACGGGGAAGATGTACAAGGATCTCAAGAAACATTTTTGGTGGCCGGGTATGAAAGCCGATGTTGCTAAATACGTAGGAGAATGTTTGACGTGTTCTAAGGTCAAAGCTGAGCATCAGAAACAATCAGGTCTACTTCAACAACCCGAAATCCCGGAATGGAAATGGGAAAACATTACCATGGATTTCATCACTAAATTGCCAAGGACTGCAAGTGGTTTTGATACTATTTGGGTAATAGTTGATCGTCTCACCAAATCAGCACACTTCCTGCCAATAAGAGAAGATGACAAGATGGAGAAGTTAGCACGACTGTATTTGAAGGAAGTCGTCTCCAGACATGGAATACCAATCTCTATTATCTCTGATAGGGATGGCAGATTTATTTCAAGATTCTGGCAGACATTACAGCAAGCATTAGGAACTCGTCTAGACATGAGTACTGCCTATCATCCACAAACTGATGGGCAGAGCGAAAGGACGATACAAATGCTTGAAGACATGCTACGAGCATGTGTTATTGATTTCGGAAATAGTTGGGATCGACATCTACCGTTAGCAGAATTTTCCTACAACAACAGCTACCATTCAAGCATTGAGATGGCGCCGTTTGAAGCACTTTATGGTAGAAAGTGCAGGTCTTCGATTTGTTGGAGTGAAGTGGGGGATAGACAGATTACGGGTCCGGAGATTATACAAGAAACTACCGAGAAGATCATCCAAATTCAACAACGGTTGAAAACCGCCCAAAGTCGACAAAAGAGCTACGCTGACATTAAAAGAAAAGATATAGAATTTGAAATTAGAGAGATGGTCATGCTTAAAGTTGCACCTTGGAAAGGCGTTGTTCAATTTGGTAAACGAGGGAAATTAAATCCAAGGTATATTGGACCATTCAAGATTATTGATCGTGTCGGACCAGTAGCTTACCGACTTGAGTTACCTCAACAACTCGCGGCTGTACATAACACTTTCCACGTCTCGAATTTGAAGAAATGTTTTGCTAAAGAAGATCTCACTATTCCGTTAGATGAAATCCAAATCAACGAAAAACTTCAATTCATCGAAGAACCCGTCGAAATAATGGATCGTGAGGTTAAAAGACTTAAGCAAAACAAGATACCAATTGTTAAGGTTCGATGGAATGCTCGTAGAGGACCCGAGTTCACCTGGGAGCGTGAAGATCAGATGAAGAAGAAATACCCGCATCTATTTCCAGAAGATTCGTCAACACCTTCAACAGCTTAAAATTTCGGGACGAAATTTATTTAACGGGAAGGTACTGTAGTGACCCGAACTTTTCCATGTTTATATATATTAATTGAGATTGATATTTACATGATTAAATGTTTTCAACATGTTAAGCAATCAAACTTATTAAGACTTGATTAATTGAAATGTGTTTCATATAGACAATTGACCACCCAAGTTGACCGGTGATTCACGAACGTTAAAACTTGTAAAAACTATATGATGACATATATATGGATATATATATAGTTAACATGATACTATGATAAGTAAACATATCATTAAGTATATTAACAATGAACTACATATGTAAAAACAAGACTACTAACTTAATGATTTTTAAACGAGACATATATGTAACGATTATCGTTGTAAAGACATTTATTGTATATATATCATATTAAGAGATATTCATACATGATAATATCATGATAATATAATAATTTAAAATCTCATTTGATATTATAAACATTGGGTTAACAACATTTAACAAGATCGTTAACCTAAAGGTTTCAAAACAACACTTACATGTAACGACTAACGATGACTTAACGACTCAGTTAAAATGTATATACATGTAGTGTTTTAATATGTATTTATACACTTTTGGAAGACTTCAATACACTTATCAAAATACTTCTACTTAACAAAAATGCTTACAATTACATCCTCGTTCAGTTTCATCAACAATTCTACTCGTATGCACCCGTATTCGTACTCGTACAATACACAGCTTTTAGATGTATGTACTATTGGTATATACACTCCAATGATCAGCTCTTAGCAGCCCATGTGAGTCACCTAACACATGTGGGAACCATCATTTGGAAACTAGCATGAAATATCTCATAAAATTACAAAAATATGAGTAATCATTCATGACTTATTTACATGAAAACAAAATTACATATCCTTTATATCTAATCCATACACCAATGACCAAAAACACCTACAAACACTTTCATTCTTATATTTTCTTCATCTAATTGATCTCTCTCAAGTTCTATCTTCAAGTTCTAAGTGTTCTTCATAAATTCTACAAGTTCTAGTTACATAAAATCAAGAATACTTTCAAGTTTGCTAGCTCACTTCCAATCTTGTAAGGTGATCATCCAACCTCAAGAAATCTTTGTTTCTTACAGTAGGTTATCATTCTAATACAAGGTAATAATCATATTCAAACTTTGATTCAATTTCTATAACTATAACAATCTTATTTCAAGTGATGATCTTACTTGAACTTGTTTTCGTGTCATGATTCTGCTTCAAGAACTTCGAGCCATCCAAGGATCCGTTGAAGCTAGATCCATTTTTCTCTTTTCCAGTAGGTTTATCCAAGGAACTTAAGGTAGTAATGATGTTCATAACATCATTCGATTCATACATATAAAGCTATCTTATTCGAAGGTTTAAACTTGTAATCACTAGAACATAGTTTAGTTAATTCTAAACTTGTTCGCAAACAAAAGTTAATCCTTCTAACTTGACTTTTAAAATCAACTAAACACATGTTCTATATCTATATGATATGCTAACTTAATGATTTAAAACCTGGAAACACGAAAAACACTGTAAAACCGGATTTACGCCGTTGTAGTAACACCGCGGGCTGTTTTGGGTTAGTTAATTAAAAACTATGATAAACTTTGATTTAAAAGTTGTTATTCTGAGAAAATGATTTTTATTATGAACATGAAACTATATCCAAAAATTATGGTTAAACTCAAAGTGGAAGTATGTTTTCTAAAATGGTCATCTAGACGTCGTTCTTTCGATTGAAATGACTACCTTTACAAAAACGACTTGTAACTTATTTTTCCGACTATAAACCTATACTTTTTCTGTTTAGATTCATAAAATAGAGTTCAATATGAAACCATAGCAATTTGATTCACTCAAAACGGATTTAAAATGAAGAAGTTATGGGTAAAACAAGATTGGATAATTTTTCTAATTTAGCTACGTGAAAATTGGTAACAAATCTATTCCAACCATAACTTAATCAACTTGTATTGTATATTATGTAATCTTAAGATACCATAGACACGTATACAATGTTTCGACCTATCATGTCGACACATCTATATATATTTCGGAACAACCATAGACACTCTATATGTGAATGTTGGAGTTAGCTATACAGGGTTGAGGTTGATTCCAAAATATATATAGTTTGAGTTGTGATCAATACTGAGATACGTATACACTGGGTCGTGGATTGATTCAAGATAATATTTATCGATTTATTTCTGTACATCTAATTGTGGACAACTAGTTGTAGGTTACTAACGAGGACAGCTGACTTAATAAACTTAAAACATCAAAATATATTAAAAGTGTTGTAAATATATTTTGAACATACTTTGATATATATGTATATATTGTTATAGGTTCGTGAATCAACCAGTGGCCAAGTCTTACTTCCCGACGAAGTAAAAATCTGTGAAAGTGAGTTATAGTCCCACTTTTAAAATCTAATATTTTTGGGATGAGAATACATGCAGGTTTTATAAATGATTTACAAAATCGACACAAGTACGTGAAACTACATTCTATGGTTGAATTATCGAAATCGAATATGCCCCTTTTTATTAAGTCTGGTAATCTAAGAATTAGGGAACAGACACCCTAATTGACGCGAATCCTAAAGATAGATCTATTGGGCCTAACAAACCCCATCCAAAGTACCGGATGCTTTAGTACTTCAAAATTTATATCATATCCGAAGGGTGTCCCGGAATGATGGGGATATTCTTATATATGCATCTTGTTAATGTCGGTTACCAGGTGTTCATCATATGAATGATTTTTATCTCTATGTATGGGATGTGTATTGAAATATGAAATCTTGTGGTCTATTGTTACGATTTGATATATATAGGTTAAACCTATAACTCACCAACATTTTTGTTGACGTTTAAAGCATGTTTATTCTCAGGTGAATATTAAGAGCTTCCGCTGTTGCATACTAAAATAAGGACAAGATTTGGAGTCCATGTTTGTATGATATTGTGTAAAAACTGCATTCAAGAAACTGATTTCGATGTAACATATTTGTATTGTAAACCATTATGTAATGGTCGTGTGTAAACAGGATATTTTAGATTATCATTATTTGATAATATACATAAAGCTTTTTAAACCTTTATTTATGAAATAAAGGTTATGGTTTGTTTTAAAATGAATGCAGTCTTTGAAAAACGTCTCATATAGAGGTCAAAACCTCGCAACGAAATCAATTAATATGGAACGTTTTTAATCAATAAGAACGGGACATTTCATCTCGACCACCTCCTTTTCTCTTAATATTAATGGAGAGCTTCATGGCTATTTTAAGGGGAAGAAAGGGTTGAGACAAGGGAATCCGATGTCTCCTTATTTGTTTATGCTTATCATGAAAGTTTTAACTTTCTTGATAAAGCTAAATGTTCATGATTCAGAGGTTTTTAGGTACCATTGCATGTGTGAAGAGAAAGAAATTGTGATTGTCTGTTTTGCAGATGACCTTTTCTTATTTTCGTATGCTAATACTGATTCTGTGAAGCTTATTTCAGAATCTCTTAATGATTTTAAAGATTGTTCGGGGCTCACTCCTAGTTGACTGAAAAGTACCGCATTTTTATGTAATGTTAGACCTCCTATTAAAGCGACTATCTTTGACCTAATGCCATTTGTTGAAGGCACGTTGCCAGTTCGGTATCTTGGGGTGCCGCTTGCATCATCGGCCTTATATGTCAAGGATTGCAAAGTTTTGGTTGATAGGGTGAAACAACGGGTCGAGATTTGGAAAAATAAGTTATTATCTTTTGTCAGAAGATTACAACTTATCAATTCAGTACTATCATCTTTACAGGTTCATTGGTCTTCGGTGTTCTTATTATTGGATACTATAATCCAGGATATTGAGAGAATTTTGCGCTGGTTTTTATGGTGTCAAGGAGAGCTGAAATGTGAAAAAGCTAAAGTAAAGTGAAAGCATGTTTGTTTTCCAAAAAATGAAGGCGGTTTGGGAATCAGAAACTTGAAAATTTGGAATATTTCTCTTATGACCTTTCACTTTTGGTGTCTTGTTACGAGTAAAGAATCGATGTAGGTTAAATGGATTCAATCCCACAAGATTCGAGATAGAAGTATTTGGAGATGGACAGTGATTCTTCGTCAAGCTATGTTTATGATTCGTGGTGTTTTGGCTATCTAAGTGGAGTAATTTCGTTTTGTAATATCACTAGAGAGGGTTTTAATGCTGCAGCTAAGGTGAGTTTTTTGCTTACCTCCACGGGTTGGAATTGGCCATCTTCATGGGCACATAAATACCGGTTACTTGCTTCCATTGAAAAGCTGGATAGATCCCAGATTGATCAAGTCTTCCAGAAATTAACGGATGGTAGCTTGGGCGTGTTTTCATCAAGAAATGCTTGGGAATCTCTTCATCCAAAAGCCTCATCAGTTTCATGGTTCTCGGTGGTCTGGTTCGGTCATAACATTCCTGATCATGCATTTACGGCATGGCTTTTGATAGGCGAAAAGCTTTAGACTCAAGATAATAAAACATTGGCGGGTGAATCAGTCGACCATGATGACTTGCTCTCTGTGTAAGACGCAGCTCGATACTCACGTGATGTGTCAAAAGTGTGTGTGCAGTAGTGCTTAAATTGAATTTCAACTTTTGAATTTATAAAACTTTATTTTACTCTTAACACCCTAACGAGCAACAAGACCCGATCAGATGTAGTATTTTAGGTTATCGTCCCAAGAGAGCGTAGATGCGGATAAGCGTTGTTTAATTAAATAGTTTAATCCTTAGTAAAGAATTAAAGATAGATTTTTATATTTTTATAGGATAAATTCTTATCTCTTAGGAAAGAGATGCTTTACAGATAAACAAAATAATAAAACAAAACAAGGAATTGAAGATTCAAACCAATTAAAAATAAAAGCAGTTACATGAACGAATAACTCATACGGGAATCATATTAGACAAGTTTTATAACTTATTTAACACAAAGCAGAATAATAATCATAGACCAAGTATTATCCCTTAACAGGCTAAGCTAAGTGTTGCATATCATTCAATAGGTAGGACTTAAAGCATATGATAGACACGTGATGTGCATGGCTAACATCTCAATTCTTCATATTTAATTCAATTACGTGATAAATATTAATCTTGTGATGAGGATCAACATGTAAATAGACTAACAAATTATATAAGCTATTAAACACTAAGTAGATCAACTCAAGTTACTAGCTGAAAGTCAATTACTACTAAGTTCTGATGCAATCATTAATTAAACAAATCTAAACAAAGGTTATTCGATTAAGCCTAACAATATCAAACTCTATTATATAAGTGTAATTCAAATTCAACATATTTATCACTATTATGCTGTTTAACCTAGTTGAATACAATTCAATTTGACAAGTTTGATGGACTAGATCTAAACAAGTAACATGAATCGAATAATAGATCATCGGATTAAGTATTAATCAACCCTAAAATCATGTTATTTAGTCATTAAGCATGGTAAACAAGTATATTAAAGCATATCAGAGTCAAAACAATTCAAATATCATTACAGAAACTCGACCATACAGATCTGGAAAAGAACCAGAATTGTATGGATGAAGCACGAAGCCGGCAGCTTTGTTCCATCCAAGCCGGCGGCTTGGATTGGTGAAGCTGGCGGCTTCATCGGATTCCGAGATGAAGTTTAGTTTTTCATCCACGTAACCACTATGAACGTTTTGTTCATAGCAGAAGACGAATAGAAATGATTAAAATAAATAAAACAGATTAAACAATAAAATAAAGATAGAATTATACCTCAAAAAGTAGATGAAAAAACTTAATATATAACTTGAATAATTCTTGATTACAATGGAAAATAAATCTAATCTAAGGGTTTTAGAGAAAACCCTAAAAGAAAAATGGAACTAAAGAGTGTTGTATTAAGTTGTACATTGAAAACTGTAACAGGAGCCCTCTAATTATACTATTTAGAATTGGTGGCCAAGCCGACGGCTTCAGGGTGAAGCCGGTGGCTTCCTTGGGTCGGTGACTCCTTTTGCAAGTTAACCTTGATCCGCAAGCATAAAACACATAACCGTCATATCTAAGCCGACGACTTTGATAGCAGGTCGGCGGCTTCAGTGTGAAGCCGATGACTTTAACTGTATTTTGCTTAATCAACAAGTTCATCCAATTCTGCGAGCAATTCTAGAACATTCTGGTATATTCACACCAAAGATGGCGGCTTCCTTGAACCCTAGCCGGCGACTTCATAGCCTTTTGTAACGACTCGACTTTTTCGACTTGCTTTTGTGCTTTGTGTTTTCAAGAAACTGCGTATTTGTGCGTACTGAGCTATATTATACTCCGGGGACTCCCTACATGTTGATTACTTTCGTTTATATGTTAAAATGTATCATTAAGTACGTAGGATACTTAACTCAACCCCCGAAAGCCTTTATGACCGTTAGTGTTACTTGACGCTTTTAACGAACTGCGTACTGCGTACACGTTTAACTTTTGTCGTAATTGGAATATTATGACTACGAAATAATAATTGTTATTTTATAATAACAATTACTTGGGTTTTTGGATGCTTAATTACGCTTAGTAATTTACTAGAGCACACTAGTTAGTCTTGTTGGACTTTCTACCTTGTTGGACCTTAGCCCACCCTACACCAGTTAGTGGACTATTTAATTAGCCCAATTATAAGTAACTAGTGACCCATTAATATGAAAGACAAATGCCCATTTATTAGAGGGAACATACTAGCATTTTTGTCAACTATTATCCTTAATGTTGCATGGGATCCTAATATAAGCACTAACTTTAGACAACCATTAACTAAAAAGCAAAAAGTTGTCCCCTTGTTCCCCCACCATACCCACGGCCACACACCCCCTCCCTCACCTCAACACCTTTAAATACAAGCCTTATTCCATCCATTTTACACTTGCTTTCATTTGTAATTTACACACAGTTACTCTCTAATTCTTTCTCTAGTTCTTTCTCTCTCTAAAAAGTGTAAATATTTGATTTTTTTCTTCTTCTTCTTCCGCTCTCTCTCACGAAATCATCATCATCATCATGGGTCTAGCTTTTTAGCTTTTGATCTTGATTACATCTTGTAGATTAAAACATGGATTTGAATCCTCCAAGAACATGGAAGATTCAATCTTTCTAGCTTTGAATCTTCACCTACTTTGTAGATCTAAATCTTTTAGCTTTAATCTTGTTATTTTGTTATAAAGATCCAAACTTGTGTTTGTAATCTTCATGTATCTTAAAGATCCAAGCTTTATGCTCCAAGATCTTTAAGAACACTAAAGATCTAAGCTTTTTAGCTTAGGGCATCATTATTATGTTAAAGATCTTAGCGTTTTAGCTTATGGTCTCATTACTTTCATTATTTTGTTAAAGATCTTAGCTTTATAGCTTATGGTCTCATTAATCTTGTAAAGGTTCAAGCTTTCTAGCTTTGTAATCTTATAACTTGTGTGAAAAGGATCCAAGCTCTCTAGCTTAGGGTTCCATCACTTCTGAAAAATTAATTTACAGTTAGTTCGTTTTGAGTAGATGACTTTTCGTTTAGGCCTCGTCTTAATCCGATATACGGTTTAGGATTTATAGCCCTCCGAAAGTCACTACGCCGTTGTAACGTTGTGCTGAAATTTCTGACCTACTCGCACTTAAACCATCGCCACGGTCAAACGAAGATGTTTTAGGTTCTGGAAATTCGTCAGCGGTTATAGGACTCATATACGGAGCCATATCCACTGACTACGCGTCTTTTCGTTTTGTATAGAGTTCGTAGCAGCTGACCGAAGTCATCCTATTGTTTCGATCTCTATTCTTGTCAAACTTACTTAGCTTTTATGATGATGAATGATGATGATGATGACACTTAAATAAATTTATTCACTTTTACACTTATTGGGACAACATACTGACCTAGTGACCTTTGACTTAGGTTGACGACCTTTCGGACTGACTTACTACCTGCATACGTTTCGTATCGACGTTTACTGCTTATTCACTGTGAGTTATAGCTTCCCTTTTTACTTATACTATTTTTGGGACTGAGAATACATGCGCTTTTTATGTTTTACTTACTTGACACGAGAACTTAAACTTTACATATGTGTGGGTTATATAACGGCATAAACATTCCCCTTAGCACGGTAACGTTTAATCATTGGTTTTAGAATCGGTGAACGCGAATATTAGATATGGATCCATAGGGTTTGACATCCCCACTCGGGCTAGTCGCGCTAGCATTTAATGGGTGTTTGATACTTCGAGGACATACGCACTCGCCAAGTGTACTTTTAGGGGGTATTATTGTTACGTTAAGTTAGTTACCGGGTGCCCACGGATAAGCATATACTTTTCATACTGTTTTGAATACGATAACTCGTGGTCTACATTACTTTACTGTTTACAAACTATAGCTCACCAACATTCGTGTTGACTTTTAAGCGTGTATTTCTCAGGTGCTTAGACGATGTTACTTCCGCTGTTAGACTTGCTATCTTGGTGTTTAGGACTTGCTGTTATGGACCTGCTGTGTTAGATTTCTGCTGCATTACTTAGAGATGTCTCAATCATGAAACTTTTATCTTGCATTCGTAACTTATGTTATTTTCAAATAATGACTTTGTAACGACCTTTGTGTCACGTTATCTTTTGTAAACGCTATCTTTTATGAATGTAAAACTGGTTTTCAAATAGCATGTAGTATTCGACCGCGTAAAGATCCTGTTTTTAACGAATCGTACACGATGGTTTTGTATGGGGCGTTACATTTGGTATTAGAGCATTGTTTGTAGGGAATTAGGTTGCATTAGTGAGTCTTGACTGAGCCGAGTAGGATTCGCTAATAGGACTAATCTACAACTTGCTTGTTTAACTGTTTCTGCGGAACTTACTGCATGCTACTGCTTACCTTTACTACTATGTGTACTTGCTGTATGCTACTGCTTATTCTCGCTGCTGCATGCTACTATCTGCTTTCGATTGCATGATACTTTTGTAGGATTTTGTTAATATTGCCATGCTATGTACTGCTAGGATGCTGTAGTGCCTAATTACATGCTTGCTATATGTCCTACTGACATGGAAAAAGTTATTTTTCCTTGTTCAGATGTCAGACATGTTGCCCATGACCTTTGACTTCGAAAGTGACTCAGAGATGACTGTTGCCTCGCCTACCATTGTTGCTGACTCACCGCTACCCGTCAACGACTCTGGCGATTCACCTTCCAGTGGACTCGTGCTTGACCTTATGGACGTCTCAGACGGAGACGAGGATCCAGAGGAGATTCCAGCTCCACCTAGCCCTAGACTCCCGGGGCCACAGTACCATCCCGGTGGTATTGTGATTCCTGGGGGAAATAGGGACGGTCCTTTCCGTAATGAGCGAGGACATTGTGTCAGACGCCTTGCTGACAGACATGTTGTACCGATTCCACCTGGCAAATATCGACTTAGGACCACCGGCCGGGTAGATCCACCTTTAGATGATTCAGACAATTCATCATCCGACGACTCCAGCGAGGAGGATTATGATATTGCACATTTCTTATATATTAATCATTGCAATATCCGTCATTTTTAGTCCATTCGGATACGGTTTTGGTCTTTATTCGCGATAATTGGGAAGATTATGATTTGAGAGCCAAGAAGATCTTTTGTATGCCTTTTTAATCCTTTTGAGGTATGTTATATGTTATTGTATCAGAGTTACCTTAATATGATGAAGCAAATTGGGTTTGGGCATTTTATGGTGAAAAAAGGAAGAGGAATTCTTGGCCGTGTTAAGCCGCGGCGCGGCTGGAGGGCCCGCGACGCGGGTCAAAGCTAATTTTGGAGTTCGAGCATATTGATAGATTATGGAGTGCTGGCTAGTGTAAAGCCGCGGCGCGACCCGAAGGCCCACGGCGCGCGTCGTTACTGTTGTCGGTTTTGGAGCTATAAATAAGGAATTAAACCCTAACTTTTTATCACTTTTTATCCTGACGAATTCCAGCAACTTTGGGGCGATTTTTAGTGATTTTTGGGGAATCCCAACATCATCTAATCAACTCAATCATTCCGGAAACACGTTTTGATTCGTCAATCGTTCAAGATCAAGATTTCAATTAGGTTTAATTCTTATCAACAATAATGAATTATCTTAATTGTTTGTTTTTATAGCAACCCACATTTTTCCATCATGAAAATTCCCAAAATACCCTTAGGGTTTTTCAATTGTTCCTCCGTGTAATCGATTTAGGGTTGTTATCCATTTCGACAACGAACATTTATACTTTCATTAAATGATCGTAACTATTATAAAATCCTAATATAATTTAAAACCCTAAACCTAACCTTATCTATTAACTACTAAACCCTAACCCCATTTAATATTGAATATTTAAACCCTAACCTTAATACTAAATAAATAATATAAACAATAAGTCATAAATTAAAATGTGACAATATAAGATTTAAACAAATGAGAATATATATATAAACTAAATAGAAGTAAATGTAAAATTAATAAAAGTTAGGGTCTAATAATTAATAAAAATGAAATTAAACTAATTATAACCTTAATAAAAATAATAATAATAAAAAAATATATATATATATATAAATAAATAAAGAATGCCGTATAAAAAAAAATATAAATACATAAGATCATAAGTATATCGACTGTATATATTTTTGTTAGGGATTCATAAGCTTGATCACTAAGTTTTTGGCAAATCCTAGATTACCTCAAATCCTTTCCTTGATCTCCAAGAAGTTGAAGGCAATTAGGAAACCCAAATTATCTATATAACCATCGTGATTTTTCCAAGTTAATTCAACACAAATCTGCTGCAAAATAAGTCGACTAGTTTTCTGCTTTCCCTCCCTTATCAGTTGACTTTTATTCAACCTGCAATCCAGCCTGTTTTCACCCTCCTGCAAATCGACAAAACCCATCAAAACATCCCTACAATCGCCTGCTGTAATCTTCTGTTATTGCTGCTCGTTTCTGCTGCTATTCCTACTGTGATTGACGAGCCAAAACAGTCCAAGAATCGTCCTTAGTTGCCTGCTTGTTTCTGTTGCTGCTATCGTGACCAAGACAGCCCCTAATCACCATTAAACCTGCACAATTTGTCCCTTTTTCCTGCTGCTAAACCTGCTGAATCTACTGCAGTTGTTCGTGATCAAAAGAGACCCAAAACAGTCCCTTAATCGCTGTTGCTACTGCTATGTTGTTGTGGGTTCAATCGAACCGGGTCAGACCCAAAAGACCTCTCTTTGGGTCGTGGTCTTGCTGTTGCTGCAGCTGCTTGGATTCTGTCTCATGTTCGCAAGCTCATCATCACCAATCCTTGAACTTTAAACCCTAAGGTAGTTCTTTAAAACCCTAGTTTAATTATGTGTTTAAATCAATTACTTTTAAGATGTTAATAAGTATTATGTTAAGTATTATGATTATGAATTATGAATGTGGTAAGGATAATTATAATGAATAATGTTAATGGTTATGATCAAAGTTAAAAGAATAGTTATAAGATTAAGCTTATGATTTTATGTGTTAAAAGTTGATAAAGAATATGAATATGACATAGGGTATGATTAATGAGATTTAACATGTTAGGTTTGTAAGGGTTATGTTAATATTAAGGTTAATACAAATATAAGATTTATGATTTTATGTAGGTGAAGAAGTTAAAAGATTACGAATATGAAGTATGATTTTGATCAAGTATTATAATTAATGGTTAACAAGATGATAACGAATCAAGTATGATTATGAATATCATGTATGAGTAATTATAAGTATTATTGAATATGAAGTAAGATCTTGATTTAGGTACAATCATGATGAATAAGGTTAAAAGATTAAGAAGGTTATGAGTTATAAGATTGTGAAAATTAAAAAGTTTATGATTTAATGTTATTAGGTTAATGAACATAACTAGTAATTATTTTAAAAGTTATGATTTTATGTGGAGAGTTATTAATTAGTTAGTAAAGATAGTTAAAGATTATGATTTGATATTGGCTAGAAAGACTACTAGTTATTAAGTTAAGAACTTATGATTTTATGTTAAGCTATAGAGATTTTGATAAAAAAAAAATTTAGGTTAAGATTATGGATTAGTAAAGTGATCATGGTGTACGTGCATGTATGCATGCATACGTACGTATGTGCAAGTATACACTGTATGTATATGTGTGTGTGTATATGTGAATATATGCATACGTGTATATGTATATGTATATAAGTATGTATATGTACGTGTGAATGTATGTATGAAAGTTCATTATGTAAGATACATAAGTTAGTAAACCTAATTATAACAAGAAGTAACAAGTATATGTTTATGTACCATCTTACACTACTATATATGTAACACCTACACTTACTAACACATATGTATCAAATAGTTAAAAATAAATACATGTATAATGAATAAAGAATATATATGTAATGTATTGTATCACATAGATAAAATTATATATGTAACACATAATGATAACTTACTCAATAGTTGAATAATTAATGTAACTAATAATACTATTATTAGTATAACATGTACACTTAATTATATAGTAACACTTAATAAACACTAATTATATTATCACTCATATGAATATAACTTTCTCGAAATATAGTTTACTATATTAATAAACAAACTTTATGTCTATTAGACATTACCTAATCGAACATTATATCTCTAGGTTGAGATCCCTGATTACACACTCCGATCATATATCTTGCATGGAATATCTATCTGCTGTTAAGGTGAACTTCATAGCCCCTCTTTTACTATTTCTTAACTATTTTATAAACTTTGGGGTGAGACACATGCTTGTTTTTAAACTGTTTTTATGATTAGACACAAGTACTCAAAATTTATCTATTACATGTTGTTTGTTAACAACAACGGTCACTGCTAATATAATTCGTTATATTAGTAAACATACTTTGTCTGTTGACAATAACAGTCACTGTTAATATATTCATTATATTAATAAACAAACTTTATCGGTCACTGTTAATATATTCATTATATTAATAAACAAACTTTATCGGTCACTGTTAATATATTCATTATATTAATAAACAAACTTTATCGGTCACTGTTAATATATTCATTATATTAATAAACAAACTTTATCGGTCACTGTTAATATATTCATTATATTAATAAACAAACTTTATCGGTCACTGTTAATATATTCATTATGTTAATAAACACACTTCATTCTATTGATTGATTTTATATCAGTCAACCCTACACTAAATCTTGTAGTCTAAAAACTTGTTATAATTATTAAACCTATGTTGTTCACTCAACCATTTTGGTTGACACTTTAAGCATGTTTTGTTTCAGGTGAAGATTGCTAAAGATTATTTGCTTTTTGGACTTTGCTGCTTTTGGAGTCCGCATACATACATTCATATTATTGAATTAAAACATTTATTGTAATGACATAACACTTTCCGCTGCTTTAATACATTGGTAATCAATTAAAACGTCTCATATAGAGTCGTTCTAATTTATACATACTTGTGTTGTGATATTGTGATGTCATATCTTCCCCGGCCTTTTTTGGGGGTATGACAGAGTGGTATCAAAGCCAGGTTGTTATAGAGAACCAGGATTGCATTTATGTGTGCCTTATGTGTTAGTTAGGTGCCTTAGCAATCCATAGGACTATAACCTTTCCTGCCTCGATTCTTAAGTATTTTCCTTTACATTTTAATTCGTGCTTTTGCGTCTTCCTTAGAACTTGCCTAACTTAGTTCTTTCGTGTCTTCTAGGATGTCTCGTAATAGCCCGATCATCATCTCCGACAACGAGTTCGATGGATCCTACTCCGAAAGATCTGTCCACACACCAACTTATGGACCCGTTTCCCCGCCATTTTCACCAACCCACCCAAACTATGTCCCTCCTAGTCCTCCACACTACCCTCATTTGGAAGAATCCCACACTAATGCTAACTATGATGGGGATGACGAAGAGGAAGATTTTGTGGAGGAGATGATTGAAGAAGAAGAAGTCGAGGAAGAATCCAAGTCCGAGTCCCTTGTTCAAGGCAATGGCAACAATAGCGTACCGCGAAAACTTTCGACTATTCGTTCTCATCAAAGTTTCATAAACTACCCGCCCCCTACATACAACAGTACTGAAAGACCTGGGCTCAGTGATATAGAAATGGTGAATGCTGATCTCATGAGCTACACCAACCGATTTCAAGAATTTGCTCTCATGGCTACTCTCGAGTATCTAGGAATCCAATGCTACATCAATGGGTTGCCTAATGAAGTCCGAAGAGATGTTATCTTGGAGAACCCGAGCACCATACAAGAAGCTGCTTGTATGGCAAGCTATTTTATCGACAAACATAAGGAGAAAGAAGGTGCAAAAAGGAAGAGAGAAGGAATGGAGCGAGGAAATTCAAAAAGCAAATTCAACAAGTTGTATAAGGGAAAACGTCCCTATTGCAAGAGATGTGAGAAACATCATAAAGGATGGTGTGAGGCCAAGTGCACCAAGTGCGAGAAGGTGGGTCACGTAGCCAAGACTTGTAGAGTTGTTACTCCATCAGCCAAAACTCCAGCCACAAAGGCAAATGCAACCGTTCCTACTTGCTATAACTGTGGAGGAGTAGGGCATTTCAAAAATCAATGCTTGGATAAGAAGAAGAATGAAGAGGCACAATGAAGAGTTTTTGGAAACCACTAGAGACATTTAAATTTTCATAGTATTCTTTATGTTACCATTTAGTACTTTTACAATTTGGAAGAATTCGTTTAATTTCTGTAATACTCTGGTTAATTTCTTTTAAATGAATGAATGATGTTATTTTCTTTCCTTTCATTTTCCATTGAATCATTCACCTTGAAGAAGATGAATATTGACTAGATGACATAGTATTAACCTTATGGGGTGATAAAAGTATGATTTAGAATAATATAATGACACTTGATCAACGTCATTATATTATGATAAGTCATACATAAATCCTAATGGATCATGATGGGAATAAGATTTGATCAACCTTAGGACCACTGTGTACCATTACATACTCCTTATCACTATATTGTCAACTAAAAATATCAACCCTAGATATTATATATCTTTTACTTATCAATTATCCACGCCCGATGCTGTACCTATTGCATAGGTTCCATACCGCTTAGCTCCATTTGAAATGAAGGAATCATTCAATCAACTCCAAGACGTTTTGGAAAAAGGTTTCATTCGTCTTAGCTTGTCTCCGTGAGGAGCAACCGTTCTTTTCATTAAGAAAGGTGGCACATTGAGAATGTGTATTAATTGCCGAGAACTCAACAAGCTAACCATCAAGAATCGTTATCCATTCCCACTTATTGATGACATGTTTGACCAACTGCAAGGGTCAAGTATCTATTCGAAACTTGATCTTAGGTCGGGTTATCATCAATTGAGAGTCAAGGAAACCAATGTTTCTAAGACTACTTTCCTAACTCGTTATAGACACTATAAGTTTCTTGTCATGCCTTTTGGTTTAACCACTGCTCCTGCTGTATTCATGGATCTTAAGAACCATGCATGCAAATCCTATCTTGATAAATTCGTGATAGTCTTCATTGATGACATCTTAATCTATTCCAAGAGCGAGAGAGAGCATGAGCAACCTCTGCGATTTATTCTAGAGCTCTTAAAGAACAAACAAATGTATGCCAAGTTTTCCAAGTGTGAACTTTGGCTACAAATCATACAATTCCTAGGACATGTAGTTAATAATGAAGGAATACATGTCGATCCTATAAATCAACGCTATTTAGAAATTTTTCAAGAACTAGTCATGGATGAAGCCATAGGACTAGATATTCTAATCACCTAGGCTCTTTAGCTGAAATTTCATACAGTATCCACTCTCGTTCAAGTGGGTCCCCACTTTAATTAAGTGTAGACTTTGCTTTAACAAAACGATGACCGAATGATAATTTTTAGTCAACACTTCCTGTTAAAAAAAATGCATACATTTCACATCTCGAATCTTAAAAAGTGTTATGTTGATGACATCCCCATCTATTCTCAAACGTTGATGCATCCGAGAAGTCCTACTGAAACTTCGGGACGAAGTTTAAATTAACGGGGAGGTACTATAGCAACCCACATTTTTCTATCATGAAAATTCCCAAAATACCCTTAGGGTTTTTCAATTGTTCCTCCGTGTAATCGATTTAGGGTTGTTATCCATTTCGACAACGAACATTTATACTTTCATTAAATGATCGTAACTATTATAAAATCCTAATATAATTTAAAACCCTAAACCTAACCTTATCTATTAACTACTAAACCCTAACCCCATTTAATATTGAATATTTAAACCCTAACCTTAATACTAAATAAATAATATAAACAATAAGTCATAAATTAAAATGTGACAATATAAGATTTAAACAAATGAGAATATATATATAAACTAAATAGAAGTAAATGTAAAATTAATAAAAGTTAGGGTCTAATAATTAATAAAAATGAAATTAAACTAATTATAACCTTAATAAAAATAATAATAATAAATAAATATATATATATATAAATAAATAAAGAATGCCGTATAAAAAAAAATATAAATACATAAGATCATAAGTATATCGACTGTATATATTTTTGTTAGGGATTCATAAGCTTGATCACTAAGTTTTTGGCAAATCCTAGATTACCTCAAATCCTTTCCTTGATCTCCAAGAAGTTGAAGGCAATTAGGAAACCCAAATTATCTATATAACCATCGTGATTTTTCCAAGTTAATTCAACACAAATCTGCTGCAAAATAAGTCGACTAGTTTTCTGCTTTCCCTCCCTTATCAGTCGACTTTTATTCAACCTGCAATCCAGCCTGTTTTCACCCTCCTGCAAATCTACAAAACCCATCAAAACATCCCTACAATCGCCTGCTGTAATCTTCTGTTATTGCTGCTCGTTTCTGCTGCTATTCCTACTGTGATTGACGAGCCAAAACAGTCCAAGAATCGTCCTTAGTTTCCTGCTTGTTTCTGTTGCTGCTATCGTGACCAAGACAGCCCCTAATCGCCATTAAACCTGCACAATTCGTCCCTTTTTCCTGCTGCTAAACCTGCTGAATCTGCTGCAGTTGTTCGTGATCAAAAGAGACCCAAAACAGTCCCTTAATCGCTGTTGCTACTGCTGTGTTGCTGTGGGTTCAATCGAACCAGGTCAGACCCAAAAGACCTCTCTTTGGGTCGTGGTCTTGCTGTTGCTGCAGCTGCTTGGATTCTGTCTCCTGTTCGCAAGCTCATCATCACCAATCCTTGAACTTTAAACCCTAAGGTAGTTCTTTAAAACCCTAGTTTAATTATGTGTTTAAATCAATTACTTTTAAGATGTTAATAAGTATTATGTTAAGTATTATGATTATGAATTATGAATGTGGTAAGGATAATTATAATGAATAATGTTAATGGTTATGATCAAAGTTAAAAGAATAGTTATAAGATTAAGCTTATGATTTTATGTGTTAAAAGTTGATAAAGAATATGAATATGACATAGGGTATGATTAATGAGATTTAACATGTTAGGTTTGTAAGGGTTATGTTAATATTAAGGTTAATACAAATATAAGATTTATGATTTTATGTAGGTGAAGAAGTTAAAAGATTACGAATATGAAGTATGATTTTGATCAAGTATTATAATTAATGGTTAACAAGATGATAATGAATCAAGTATGATTATGAATATCATGTATGAGTAATTATAAGTATTATTGAATATGAAGTAAGATCTTGATTTAGGTACAATCATGATGAATAAGGTTAAAAGATTAAGAAGGTTATGAGTTATAAGATTGTGAAAATTAAAAAGTTTATGATTTAATGTTATTAGGTTAATGAATATAACTAGTAATTATGTTAAAAGTTATGATTTTATGTGGAGAGTTATTAATTAGTTAGTAAAGATAGTTAAAGATTATGATTTGATATTGGCTAGAAAGACTACTAGTTATTAAGTTAAGAACTTATGATTTTATGTTAAGCTATAGAGATTTTGATAAAAAAAAATTTAGGTTAAGATTATGGATTAATAAAGTGATCATGGTGTACGTGCATGTATGCATGCATACGTACGTATGTGCAAGTATACACTGTATGTATATGTGTGTGTGTATATGTGAATATATGCATACGTGTATATGTATATGTATATAAGTATGTATATGTACGTGTGAATGTATGTATGAAAGTTCATTATGTAAGATACATAAGTTAGTAAACCTAATTATAACAAGAAGTAACAAGTATATGTTTATGTACCATCTTACACTACTATATATGTAACACCTACACTTACTAACACATATGTATCATATAGTTAAAAATAAATACATGTATAATGAATAAAGAATATATATGTAATGTATTGTATCACATAGATAAAATTATATATGTAACACATAATGATAACTTACTCAATAGTTGAATAATTAATGTAACTAATAATACTATTATTAGTATAACATGTACACTTAATTATATAGTAACACTTAATAAACACTAATTATATTATCACTCATATGAACATAACTTTCTCGAAATATAGTTTACTATATTAATAAACAAACTTTATGTCTATTAGACATTACCTAATCGAACATTATATCTCTAGGTTGAGATCCCTGATTACACACTCCGATCATATATCTTGCGTGGAATATCTATCTGCTGTTAAGGTGAACTTCATAGCCCCTCTTTTACTATTTCTTAACTGTTTTATAAACTTTGGGGTGAGACACATGCTTGTTTTTAAACTGTTTTTATGAATAGACACAAGTACTCAAAATTTATCTATTACATGTTGTTTGTTAACAACAACGGTCACTGCTAATATAATTCGTTATATTAGTAAACATACTTTGTCTGTTGACAATAACGGTCACTGTTAATATATTCATTATATTAATAAACAAACTTTATCGGTCACTGTTAATATATTCATTATATTAATAAACAAACTTTATCAGTCACTGTTAATATATTCATTATATTAATACACAAACTTTATCGGTCACTGTTAATATATTCATTATATTAATAAACAAACTTTATCGGTCATTGTTAATATATTCATTATGTTAATAAACACACTTCATTCTATTGATTGATTTTATATCAGTCAACCCTACACTAAATCTTGTGGTCTAAAAACTTGTTATAATTATTAAACCTATGTTGTTCACTCAACCATTTTGGTTGACACTTTAAGCATGTTTTGTCTCAGGTGAAGATTGCTAAAGATTATTTGCTCTTTGGACTTAGCTGCTTTTGGAGTCCGCATATATACATTCATATTATTGCATTAAAACATTTATTGTAATGACATAACACTTTCCGCTACTTTAATACATTGGTAATCAATTAAAACGTCTCATATAGAGTCGTTCTAGTTTATACATACTTGTGTTGTGATATTGTGATGTCATATCTTCCCCGGCCCTTTTTGGGGGTATTACAGTTTTTGATTTCTATTGTCGCCCTGATTATTGGCTAAGTTATTTAATGTTTGTCTAGACTTATAAACCTATGTGTTGGATGCTACTTATCAGTTATTCGTTTAATTTATGATGTTTTGATTTTTGAATTAAAGAACGATTCTTATTAAAGCTAGACTTTTCGATTCAATTGGTTGTGTACTTGTTTGATAGGACGAGAGTTCTTTAATTTAGAACATAAATTTACAATTAGTTTGTCTTAATTGATTGTTTGCTTACTCGGAGACGAGAGTAAAGTGAATTCAAAAGGCTAGACGAAATAGGGGTGAATTATACGCAACGAGAGTTGGTGTGATTGTGATTCGAGTCTTCATCTCAGTCAAAATATTTGGTCACAACTAGGAGGTCTTAGGCTACGGGGAATTCCGTGTCGTGTAATCTTAATTGAAGTGTTTGCGCTGGGGAATTCCAGGTGAAACGACTAGATAATTCACATAAGTAAGATAATAGCTGGGGCTTAATCTAAATGCATCCAATACTAGGTGTAAAAGGTCTAGACAAGCATTCGTTCTCCTATTTGTTTACAACTATCTTATTTTTACTTGTTTGTTTGCTTTAAAGCTTAAATCTTAAAATACCAAAAATATTGTTCTTTCTTGTTATCAATTAAAGCTATCTTTGATTTGGCTAATTGTTAAATTGCCACCAAGACTATTATCTCATAATTTCCATTTTCTAGATTAACTTAGTCTATTTCCATTAGTTACAATCTTAATTTTCACGTCTAAACTGTCCTTGGAACGAATACGGATTTACCAACTTTATACTATTACACGATCGGGTACAATACCCGTTAGTGTGTAGTAATCCTTTTAACCGGTATTTCCTATTATATAAATTATAGACGTGATTTTACACATCAGATTCCGAAGAGGATTCCGAGGAAGATTTCGAGGAGGACCCTGAGGAGGAGCCGGTGCAGCCACCCTCTACCCCGCCGAAGAAGCGGTATCGTTTCGATGGTACCATTATCCCAGGGATTAACGGAGGAAGACCGTTCGTGGATGCACATGGACAGTTGGTTAGGGTCACAGCCCGTAAGAGGGTCGTACCGTATCCCGCCGATCCATTCGTGCGTAAGACCACCCGCACTATGCCGTCTACATCAGCTCCATCTGCACCATCTGCACCGCCTACACGGCCTGCCCCACCAGCATCTCCCTTCGTCGAGGAACTGACGAGGGAAGTGCATATCCTCCGTGCTCAGGTAACTGAGCTCGAGGAACAGATGTCCCACCTGATGGACATCATTTACCCACCATCACCGTAGGATTATTGTATTAGATTTCCTTATGTAACTCTGTTAGTAGTTTCATGTTTTACTCACGTATTGTACGAACCTTATACGGATGTATGCAACTTTCTTATTAATGAATAGAACTTAATGTTGTTTGAAATTTTGTACGGTGTTCTATTTACGCTACTGTATGATGATTTTGTGGTATCTGTATCTGGTTACTTTACTTAATTGTGGGTTGTGTTCCATACTGGGTGCCTTATGCTATAATATTATGGAATGCAGAATTTTGACGTAAGTCGAAACTTTTGTTCAGAGGAACAATGGCAAACGGAAGAGTCCCAAGGGAAACGCCTACAGCGGCACAGATTGAGGAAATGATTGCTGCTCGAATAGCCACCGCTATGGCGAATGCCAACCCTGCTCAAGCTCCATCGGCCAACCCAGCTGTTCAGAACGGGTATACCTACAAGGAATTCCAGAGCTGCAAGCCCCACAATTTCAGTGGTACTGAAAGGCCAGTTGGACTGACGAGATGGTTTGAGAAGTTGGAAGCTGTGTTCCGTGTGAGCAACTGCTCGGAAGTGAACAAAACTAAGTACGCCTCCTGTACTCTGTCGGACGGCGCTTTAACCTGGTGGAACACGCTTGCTCAGGCTAAAGGAATTGACGAGGCTTATGCTACCCCGTTGGAGGAGTTTAAGAGTGCTATGATCGAATAGTACTGCCCCCAAATCGAAATTCAGAAAATGGAAGCTGAGTTTTGGGAGCTGAAGGTTGTGGGAACCGACCTTGATGGCTATAACCGAAGATATTTGGAGTTAGCTTTGATGTGCCCAACGATGGTTACCCCTGAATTTAAGCGAATGGAACGATACTTGTGGGGACTTCCCAAGACCATTCAGGGAAATGTTACCTCTTCGAAATCAGCAGATGTCCCGGAAGCTATGCGCATGGCGTACACCCTGATGAACCAGATCATCCGCAAGGAACCAGAGAAATCGAAATCAGAATCAGGAGCTAGTTAAGAGAAGCGTAAGTGGGAAAGCAACAAAGGGAAGATCTTTGATCAGAACCCAGCTAAGTGACATGAGGGTTTCAAGGGAAACAACGACTGGAGGAACCCCAAATCGAACCCTAGCTCGAACCCTAACTACAAGGGTAGTCTTCCGCAGTGCAAGAGATGCTACAAGCATCATATAGGGTACTGCAACGTGGTCTGTGAAAAGTGTAAAAGGACTGGACACATTGGCAGGGACTGCAAGATTACCACCCCAGCTGTGAAGACAAACCCTCCTGGACCAACAAAGTGTTTAGAGTGCGGTCAACAGGGCCACTTCAAGAATGAGTGCCCGAACAAGAAAAAGGATGCCGAACCAGCACGTGGGAGAGTTTTCAACATGAACGCCAGGGATGCCCGTGAGGATCCTGATTTGGTCACATGTACATTCACTGTCAATAATCTACTTGCTTCTGTCTTATTTGATACTAGTTCTGATAGGAGTTACGTATGTAGACATTTTTGTTCTAAGATAGACTGGTCGTTATTACCCTTAGAGGAGAGTATGCTTGTTGAAGTAGCCAATGGGAAACTTGAGAAAGTTGACCAAATTGGCTGATGAGGCATAATAAACCTAGCCGGTGTGGACTTTGAGATTGATTTGATACCCATCAAATTGGGAAGCTTTGATGTGATAGTTGGCATGGACTGGTTGTCCAAAGTAAAAGCAAAAGTTATATGTAGAGAGAAGATTATCCGTATACCTCGCGAAGACGGTGTGCCATTGATCGTACACGAAGAGAAAGGTAGCCCAAAATTGAACCTCATTAGTTGCATGAAGGCTCAAAAAGTCATCAGGAAAGGGCGTTTTGCTATTCTAGCACATGTGAAGAAGTTAGAAATCGAGGAAAAGAGTGTTGATGATGTGCGGATTGTGAACGAATTTCCCGACGTATTTCCAGAAGAGTTGCCTGGATTATCGCCGCCATGATCAGTGGAGTTCCAAATTGATCTAGTACCAGGAGCTGCACCTGTAGCCCACGCACCTTATCGACTAGCACCTTCCGAACTGCAAGAGTGCAGAGTCAACTGCAGGAATTGCTAGATCTTGGATTTATCCAACTGAGTTCATCGCCTTGGGGCGCACCTGTTTTGTTTGTGAAGAAGAAGGATGGATCTTTCTGCATGTGTATCGAGTATCCTGAGCTGAACAAGCTGACGATTAAGAATCGATATCCTCTTCCCCGGATTGACGATCTTTTCGATCAGCTGTAAGGATCCAGCGTTTACTCTAAGATCAATTTGCGATCAGGATATCACCAGTTGAGGGTGAAGGAGAGTGATGTGATGAAGACTGTGTTCAGAACCTGTTATGGTCATTATGAGTTTCTCGTGATGCCATTCGGTTTAACCAACACACCTACTGTATTCATGGATCTCATGAATCGAGTATGCAAACCATACCTGGACAAGTTCGTTATCGTCTTCATAGATGATATCCTCATCTATTTCAGAAGTGAAGAAGAGCATGAATAACATCTTCGACTAGTGTTAGAACTTTTGAGACAAGAGAAACTCTATGCCAAATTCTCAAAGTGCGAATTTTGGTTGAAGGAAGTCCAATTTCTCGGTCATATTGTGAGCAACCAGGGTATCAAAGTTAACCCCGCAAAGATCGAAGCTATCAGCAAGTGGGAAACCCCTACTACTCCTACTCATATCCACCAATTTTTAGGCCTTGCCGGTTATTACCGAAGATTCATTGAAGGTTTCTCTCTGATTGTGCGTCCTTTGACTGCATTAACTCATAAGGGGGAGAAGTTTGCTTGGGAAGCCGAGCAAGAGTCGGTATTTCAAACCCTGAAGTAGAAGTTGACCTCCGCACCTATCTTATCACTTCCCGAAGGCAGTGATGATTTCGTTGTGTACTGCGATGCCTCGAAATATGGATTTGGTTGTGTATTGATGCAACGGAAGAAGGTTATTGCTTACGCCTCCCGACAACTGAAGATTCACGAGAAAAAATACACTACTCACGATCTTGAACTTAGAGCTGTTGTCTTCGTACTCAAACTATGGAGACACTATCTTTATGGAACCAAGAGTACTATCTTCACCGATCACAAAAGCCTCCAACACATATTCGACCAGAAGCAGTTGAATATGAGACAGCGTCGATGGATTGAGACGTTGAACGACTATGATTGTGAACTTCACTATCACCCTGGCAAGGCAAATGTTGTGGCCGATGCCTTGAGCTGAAAGGAGAGAATGGTACCACTTCGTGTCCGTGCCTTGAACATCACCATTCAGATGAATCTCAATAACCAGATCCGCGTAGCTCAAGATGAGGCTCTCAAGGAGGAGAATATTTCTCAAGAGCACTTGAACATTCTCGTTTCTCGATTTGAGGTCAAGGAGACTGGACTCTGATACTTTTCCGGAAGAATCTGGGTGCCTAGTTATGGGGATTTACCGAACCTTATTCTAGACGAAGCCCACAAGTCAAGGTATTCAGTTCATCCAGGAGCTGGTAAGATGTACCACGACCTTAAGGTTCAATATTGGTGGCCGAACCTGAAGAAAGATGTTGCGACTTATGTTGGAAAGTGTTTGACTTGTTCCAAGATCAAAGCCGAACATCAGAAGCTGTCTGGATTACTCCAACAACCCAAAATCCCGTAATGGAAGTGGGAAGGGATAACAATGGATTTCATCATTAAGCTACCGAAGACGGTAGGAGGTTATGATACCATCTGGGTTATCGTTGACCGTCTTACCAAATCTGCTCACTTCTTAGCCATGAAGGAAACTGATACGATGGAAAGACTGGCACAGCTATACATAAAGGAAGTTGTATCTCGCCACGGTGTACCCTTATCGATTATCTCAGATCGCGATACCCGTTTTGCTTCTAGATTTTGGCGTTCTTTGCAAGAAGCCTTGGGGACACGTCTCGACATGAGTACCGCATATCACCCGCAAACTGAGGGACAAAGCGAACGAACAATTCAGACTTCGAAGGACATGTTGCGTGCTTGCGTTATTGATTTAGGAAAAACTTGGGAAAAGCATTTACCGCTAGCTGAATTTTCTTACAACAATAGCTATCATTCGAGTATTAATGCCGCACCTTTCAAAGCATTGTATGGCCGCAAATGTTGTTCTCCTATTTGTTGGGCCGAAGTAGGTGAGAAGCAAATCACCTGACCCGAGTTAGTCCATGAGACAACGGAGAAGAATGTTCAAATTCAAGCGAGGCTCAAGATGGCTCGTGATCGTCAAAAGAGTTATGCCGACCTTAAACGTGGAGATCGTGAATTTCAAATCGGCGACCGCGTTATGTTGAAAGTCGCACCTTGAAAAGGTGTAATACATTTTGGAAAGCATGAGAAGTTGAACCCGCGATACATTGGTCCTTTTGAAGTTTGGGAACGTGTTGGACCCGTTGCTTACCGTTTTGATCTTCCGACTCAATTGAGCGCAGTTCACCCCACTTTCCACGTGTCGAATCTGAAGAAATGTCTTACCGAACCAGAACTTATCATACCTCTCGAGCAGCTTACGATTGACGACAAACTCCATTTCGTGGAAGAACCTGTCGAAATTATGGACCCTGAGGTCAAGACCTTGAAACGCAACACGATTCCAATCGTCTGAGTACGATGGAATGCAAAACGAGGACCAGAGTTTACTTGGGAGCGAGAGGATCAAATGATGCAGAAGTATCCTCACCTCTTCCCGACTCTACCATCTACCTCAGCCTAAAATTTCGGGACGCAATTTTCATTAACAGGTGGGTAATGTAACGACCCGACTTTTTTGACTTGCTTTTGTGCTTTGTGTTTTCAAGAAACTGCGTATTTGTGCGTACTGAGCTATATTATACTCTGGGGACTCCCTACATGTTGATTACTTTCGTTTATATGTTAAAACATATCATTAAGTACGTAGGATACTTAACTCAACCCCCGTAAGCCTTTATGACCGTTAGTGTTACTTGACGCTTTTAACGAACTGCGTACTGCGTACACGTTTTGTAGTGACCTGAACTTTTCCATGTTTATATATATTAAATGAAATTGATATTTACATGATTAAGTGTTTCCAACATGTTAAGTAATCAAACTTGTTAAGACTTGATTAATTGAAATAGGTTTCATGTAGACAATTGACCACCCAAGTTGACCAGTGATTCACGAACGTTAACACTTGTAATAACTATGTGATGACATATATATGGATATATATATATATATATATATATATATATATATATATATATATATATATATATATATATATATATATATATATATATATATATATATATATATATATATATATATATATATATATAGTTAACATGATATTATGATAAGTATGTATCTCATTAGGTATTTTAACAATGAGTTATATACATAAAAATGAGTCTATTGAATTAAGAAACTCGAAAATGATATATATAATGATAATCGTTATATCAACGTCTTACTAATTACATATGAATCATATTAATATATTGATACACTATGTTTAACATGATAAAATGATAATTAAGTATATCATCAAGTATGTTAACAATGAACTACATATGTAAAACAAGACTACTAACTTAATGATTTCGAAACGAGGCATATATGTAACGATTATCATTGTAACAAAATTTAATTGTATATATATCATATTAAGATATATTAATACATCATAATATCATGATAATGTAATAATTTAACATCTCGTTAGATATAATAAACAATGGGTTAACAACATTTAACATAATCGTTAACCTAAAGGTTTCAAAACAACACTTACATGTAACGACTAACGATGACTTAACGACTCAGTTAAAATGTATATACATGTAGTGTTTTAATATGTATTTATACACTTTTTAAAGACTTCAAGACACTTATCAAAATACTTCTAGTTAACAAAAATGATTACAATTACATCCTCGTTCAGTTTCATCAACAATTCTACTCGTATGCACCCGTATTCGTACTCGTACAATACACAGCTTTTAGATGTATGTACTATTGGTATATACAATCCAATGATCAGCTCTTAGTAGCCCATGTGAGTCACCTAACACATGTGGGAATCATCATTTGGCAACTAGCATGAAATATCTCATAAAATTACAAAAATATTAGTAATCATTCATGACTTATTTACATGTAAACAAAATTACACATCCTTTATATCTAATCCATATACCAACGACCAAAAACAGCTACAAACACTTTAATTCTTCAATTTTCTTCATCTAATTGATCTCTCTCAAGTTCTATCTTCAAGTTCTAAGTGTTCTTCATAAATTCTACAAGTTCTAGTTTCATAAAATCAAGAATACTTCCAAGTTTACTAGCTCACTTCCAATCTTGTAAAGTGATAATCCAACCTCAAGAAATCCTTGTTGTTTACAGTAAGATATCATTCTAAATCAAGGTAATACTCATATACAAACTTTGATTCAATTCCTATAACTATAATATCTTAATTCGAGTGATAATCTTACTTGAACTTGTTTTTGTGTCATGATTCTACTTCAAGAACTTTTAAGCTATCCAAGATCCTTTGAAGCTAGATCATTTCTTGTCACTTCCAATAGGTTTACCTACTAAACTTTAGGTAGTAATGATGTTCATAACATCATTCGATTCATACATATAAAACTATCTTATTCGAAGATTTGAACATGTAATCACTAGAACATAGTTTAGTTAATTCTAAGCTTGTTCACAAACAAAAGTTAATCCTTCTAACTTGACTTTTAAAATCAACTAAAAACAGGTTCTATATCTATATGATATGCTAACTTAATGATTTAAAACCGGAAAACACGAAAAACACCGTAAAACCGGATATACGCCGTCGTAGTAACACCGCGGGCTGTTTTGGGTAAGTTAATTAAAAACTATGATAAACTTTGATTTAAAAGTTTTTCTTCTAGGAAAATGATTTTTCTTATGAACATGAAACTATATCCAAAAATCATGGTTAAACTCAAAGTGGAAGTATGTTTTCCAAAATGGTCATCTAGACGTCGTTCTTTCGACTGAAATGACTACCTTTACAAAAACGACTTGTAACCTGTATTTCCGACTATAAACTTATACTTTTTCTGTTTAGATTCATAAACTTAAGTTCAATATGAAACCATATCAACTTGAAACACTCAAAACGGATTTAAAAAGAAGAAGTTATGGGTAAAACAAGATTGGATATTTTTGCTTGTTGTAGCTACGTGAAAATTGGTAACAAATTTATATTAATCATATCCTAGCTAACTTATATTGTATAATACATGTATTCTAATATATTATGTAATCTTGGGATACCATAGACACGTATGCAAATTTTTTGACATATCATATCGACCCATCTATATATATTATTTGGAACAACCATAGACACTCTATATGCAGTAATATTGGAGTTAGCTATACAGGATTGAGGTTGATTCCAAAATATATATATACTTTGAGTTGTGATCTAGCCTGAGATGTGTATACACTGGGTCGTGGATTGATTCAAGATAATATATATCGATTTATTTCTGTACATCTAATTGTGGACAACTAATTGTAGGTTACTAATGAGGACAGCTGACTTAATAAATTTAAAACATTAAAACGTATTAAAAATATTTTAAATATATTTTGAACATACTTTGATATATATGTACATATTTGTTATAGGTTCATGAATCGACCAGTGGCCAAGTCTTACTTCCCGACGAAGTAAAAATCTTTGAAAGTGAGTTATAGTCCCACTTTTAAAATCTAATATTTTGGGATGAGAATACGTGCAGTTTTATAAATGTTTTATGAAATAGACACAAATAATTAAAACTACATTATATGGGTGAATGATCGAAGCCGAATATGCCCCTTTTGCTTGGTAACCTAAGAATTAGTAAACCGATCTACTAATTGACGCGAATCCTAAAGATAGATCTCGAACCCCATCCAAAGTACCGGATGCTTTAGTACTTCGAATTCGTTTTTATCATGTTCGAAGGATTTCCCGGAATGATAGGGGATATTCTTATATGCATCTTGTTAATGTCGGTTACCAGGTGTTCACCATATGAATGAATTTTATCTCTATGTATGGGATGTATATTGAAATATGAAATCTTGTGGTCTATTATTATGATTTGATAATAGATAGGTTAAACCTATAACTCACCAACATTTTTGTTGACGTTTTAAGCATGTTTATTCTCAGGTGATTATTAAGAGTTTCCGCTGTTGCATACTAAAATAAGGACAAGATTTGGAGTCCATGCTTGTATGCTATTATGTAAAAACTGCATTCAAGAAACTTATTTTTGATGTAATACATTCTTATTGTAAACCATTATGTAATGGTCGTGTGTAAACGGTATATTTTAGATTATCATTATTTGATAATCTACGTAATGCTTTTTAAACCTTAATCGATAAAATAAAGGTTATGGTTATTTTAAAAATGAATGCAGTCTTTGAAAAACATCTCATATAGAGGTCAAAACCTCGCGACGAAATCAATTAATATGGAACGTTTATAATCAATATGAACGGGACATTTTAGTTGGTATCCGAGCGTTGGTCTTAGAGAACCAGAAAATTGCATTAGTGTGTCTTACCGAGTTTGTTAGGATGCATTAGTGAGTCTGGACTTCGACCGTGTTTTTCTTCAAAAACGATTGCTTAACATTTTTTGTTTGAAACTATATATTATTAACATGAAAATATTATGTGATATATTAATCTTTTAACGTGTTTGATATTGTGTGATAGATGTCTACCTCTAGTACAAATCCCATTGATTCACCTAATAATAATGAAGAGTCGAATATATTTTGGGAAGATTCACAAATTCCCGAAGAGGAACCGGAAGAGGAGGAACTGGAAGAGGAGGAACCGGAAGAAGAGGAACCAGAAGAGGAGGAATCGGAAGAGGAGGAACCAGAAGAAGAAGAGGTTCCGGAGGAAGAAATATTGATACCTATAGTAAATTGATTAAATAAAAGAAAATCCTCAACCAACAGACCAAAGTTAATAATGGTCAATGGTGTTTCCGCCGAGGAAGCAAAATATTGGGAAGATTACCTATTTTTCAATGAATCGGATCCCGATGAGGATTCTGATGATGTTATAGAAATTACCTCGACCCAATTTAATAAAGCGAAAGAAAATAATAAGGGAAAAGGTATAAAAATAGAGAAACCCGATTCCAACCCCGATGAACTTTATATGTATCGACAACATCCGTATTTCCTAAAATGTAACAATGACCCGGGAACCTCTAAACCACCAGGTTTTTCTAAACCATTATGGAAAACGACGGCTCGTATTAGAGGAACACCATATATTCCTAGAAAATTAGGAAAATGAACCAAGTCAGAAGAAGAAGAAACCAGTGATTCAGATTAGAGGGTTGTAATCATAATCATGTTGTGTATTATATGTATTGTAGTGTGCTTGTACTTTTATGTTCTATGTAAAAATTGCTTGTATTGTTTGTTAATTATCTTTTACGAATCTAATCCTTGTATATTTTACAGTATAAAACCAAAATGGACGTTAAGGGTAGACAACCGAATATTTTAGAAGACCTACCAGAGGATATGATTGAGGAAATCTTGTCTAGAGTCGGTTAGAATTCATCAGCACATTTAGTTATGGCGAAATTAACTTGTCAAACATTTAAAAGACTTTCCAGAAATACCTTAGTTTATAAAAGGCTTTCCTTTGATAGGTGGGGTATATCACATTGGGGAGACCGTACGTTACGCCGTGTTTTCTTTAAAGCATTAAATACGGGGAACCCAAATGCAATTTTACGCTACGGGTTAAGAACCTATTTTGACTCAACATATCTCAACATAGGATTTCGTGAATTAGAAAGAGCTTCTAACATGCAACATAAAGAAGCATGTTATGCTTACGGGTTAGTGATGTTCGCTTCTTACCAAAGTGAGAAAAAGAACATCGGATTGCAATTTTTAAATAAAACCTTCCCACAAGTGACGGATTCAGTAGTTGGGGTGAGAAACAAGGTTTTTAGATTATTACGGGGCTATTGGACATTACGAAACCCTCGTCCTTTTGACGACATTACAACATGCGGCCTAGCCAATGGTCATACCGGTTATTTTCCACAAGACCGAGGATGGGAAGTCGTCTTAGTAAAACCAGAATGCAAGGCTTGTTTCTGGACTTATGAATTACGTGTCTTTATTTCCTTTGCTGAACAACTAGCGTATTAACTAGATTCATCTTCAAAACTGTCCTGTATCATAGTGTACTATATTTCATGTTATATGTAATATAGCGAAGTTGTAAGTTTGAAGAATATTTATTTATATGTGATATATTATTATAATCAGTTTTTCATATGGAATTGTAGTAGTTGAATTGTATATTAGCTACTAAGTATGAACTTAACGGGTAGGTAGTATCCGAATTTAAACTTATAAAACGATAATATGAAGAAAAAGCTTTTATAAATGAGTTCATATTATGTTACGAAATACTATTGACTACTCTTAATATTCTGTATGTTTAACTCGATTCAGTTGGCTATTTTGAAGGAAATGGCACTGACTACTCGACACACCATGAATATGAGTGAAGAGGAATTTCGTACCTTTCTTGCTGCAAACATAGCCGCAGTACAGGCTGCGCTACATACCAACAATAACTCTGAATCTAGCAATGCAGCTAACGGTGCAAGAAATCATGTAGGATGATCCTACAAAGAATTCACTGCCTGCAAACATTTAGAATTTGATGGAACCGAAGGACCAATTGGATTGAAACGGTGGACCGAGAAAGTCGAATTGGTGTTTGCCATAAGTAAGTGTGCTGAAGAGGACAAAGTTAAGTACGCTACACATACCTTCACAGGTACTGCGTTAACGTGGTGGAACACCTATCTTGAACAGGTAGGACAAAATGCTGCTTACGCACTACCGTGGTCGGCATTTAAGCAATTAATGAACGAGCAGTACCGTCCTAGAAACGAAGTCAATAAACTCAAGGCAGAACTTAGAGAGTTACGAACACAAGGGTTCGACGTTACCACATATGAATGACGATTCAGAGAGTTGTGCCTATTGTGTCCGGGAGCATTCGAAGATGAAGAAGAGAAGATCGATGCGTTTGTAAAAGGGTTACCAGTAAGGATTCAAGAAGATGTGAGTTCACACGAGCCCGCTTCTATACATAAGGCAAGTCGAATGGCTCATAAACTCATAAATCAGATTGAGGGAAGAATTAAAGAGCAGGTGGCCGAAGAAGCCAACACGAAACAACACAAGAGGAAGTGGGAGGAAAACGGTGACAAGAGTCACCAGTACAACAACAACAACAATTACAACCACAATCGCAACAACTATCCCAATAACTGCAATCCTAACAATAACTACAACAAACATCCCAACAACAACAACAACTACAACAACTGTTTCAACAACAATAACAATCCCAACAACAACCTCAATAACAACAATGACAACAAAAACTAAAAACAGCCATGTCATAGGTGTGAAGAAAATCATCCGGGATTTTGCACGACATTTTGCAACAGGTGTAAAATAAATGGTCATAGCGCAACAAAGTGTGAGGTCTACGGACCAAAGTTTAACAGAACTAAAGGAACAAATAATGTCGGAACAAGTAATGCCGAAACGAATAGTGTCAGAGCAAGTAATACCAACGCTGTTTGTTATAAATGTGGAAAATCGGGCCACAGTATTAGAAATTGCCCGAATCAGGGGAATACTAATGGGCAGGGCCGTGGAAGAGTTTTCAATATTAATGTGGCAGAAGCATAGGAAGACCCGGAGCTTGTTACGGGCACGTTTCTTATTGACGATAAATCTGCTTATGTTTTATTTGTTTCGGGTGCGGATAGAATCTATATGAGTAGAGAATTTTGTGCTAAATTAAGTTGCCCATTGATGCCTTTGGATAGTAAATTTTTACTCGAATTAGCAAACGGTAAATTAATTTCAGCAGATAATATATGTCGGGAGAGAGAAATTAAACTGGGGGTTGAAACGTTTAAAATTGATTTAATACCAGTCGAGTTAGGGAGTTTTGATGTAATAATTGGCATGGACTGGTTGAAAAAGGTGAGAGCAGAGGTCGTTTGTTACAAAAATGCGATTCGCATTATGCGTGAAAAAGAAAAACCTTTAATGGTGTACGGAGAAAAGAACAACGCGAAATTAAATCTTATTAGTAGTTTGAAGGCGCAAAAACTAATAAGAAAAGGTTGTTACATCATTCTAGCACACATCGAGAAAGTTAAACCTGAAGAAAAGAACATCAGTGATGTTTCCGTCGCAAAAGAATTTCTCGATGTATTTTCGAAAGAATTACCGGGATTACCCCCACATCGATCCGTTGAATTTCAAATAGACCTTGTACCAGAAGCTGCACCAATAGCTCGTGCTCCATACAGACTCGCACCCAGCGAAATGAAAGAATTACAAAGTCAGTTACAGGAACTTTTAGAGCGTGGTTTCATTCGACCAAGCACATCACCATGGGGAGCTCCTATTTTGTTTGTCAAGAAGAAAGATGGCACATTCAGGTTGTGTATCGACTACCGAGAGTTGAACAAACTTACCATCAAGAACCGCTACCCACTACTGTGACGACCCGAAAATTTCCGACCAAATTTAAACTTAACCTTTATATGTTTCCGACACGATACACAGAATTTGTAATGTTGAATCTCAAAAAGTTTGGAACTACATTCATGTAATCAATTACCCTTTGACCGTGTTCGACGATTCACGAACAATTATGAGTATATAGATATGTATATATAATATATAATATTAACTGAAAACATTAACAAAGTATTAGATATATGATACTTTACATGAGCGTATTTGTTTCAATATATTTATCGACAGAAATAAGAGATAATATCAAATGATTGAATTATCAGATACATTATGATATGATTACGGGCCTATGTTATGAGGTCCACTGTGATTTAAGAAATCTATTCTTTTTGACAACATTCAGAAAATGGTAAAGTGATTTATAAATAAGAACAAATGTGTCAATTAACGGGAACTAGACAAGGGTTAGTGGAAATTCCTGTTTAATTTCCAAGGCATGTTTTATAATATTTTCCTCGTGACCTTGATAAGATAACTATGTTAACTTTCATTTTATTTAATATGAAAATAAGAACGTGGAGTGTAAATAACTTAGATGTTGGATATCGACAAGTTAAGTAACTCGACATTTTTCATTAAGATGATTTCATACGTTTATTTAACCTTTGGACTTTATCCCATGCTTCACCAACAGACTGTAATTTAAAAACTTGAAACCTATTATGAATATATATAATTCTACTTTTCTAAAATGTTTTGTGGTATAACGATTTCCATTATTTTAACCTTTTAACAAAATGATTCTTAAATATATTTAGTTTTAGAAAACAAAATTATCATATTTATTTGATTTAGTTTCAAAAGTACAAAAAACGTTTTCAGTTTAAAAAGAACTTTATTATTAAAACGTATATATCTTTTATAAATATCTAGAACCACTTTTGACAACTCATTACTTAACCAGTATGATAAAGATAACGATATTTATATTTTATTTTATTAAATATATATAACGATTTAAATTAATATTATATATATTTATACGCGTATTATACGTATATAGTTTTATACTTTTACTATACTTTAACTTTACCTTTACTTTACTTTACTTTTATTTTACTTTAACTTTAATAATTCATACTTTAATAATTTACTTTAATAATTCATACTTTAATAATTCACTTTAATAATTCATACTTTAATAATTCACTTTAATAATTCATACTTTAATAATTCACTTTAATAATTCATACTTTAATAATTCACTTTAATAATTCACTTTAATAATTCATACTTTAATAATTCACTTTAATAATTCATACTTTAATAATTCACTTTAATAATTCAAAAATCTATTATAAATAGAATTCAATAGGCTTGATTATTTCATAGAAACTTGAAAATATATTTCTCTAAACTCTCTCAATCGAATTACATATATATATATATATATATATATATATATATATTGTATTATTTCAAGATATTATTAGTATACATAAAATACTACGACGGAGTTATACTCGGACAATTTCAAAATAAGTTTTCAAACGGGATAGAGCTAAGGAAATTATGGGTTATAGCTATGGAGGTTATGGGTATTGATCGAGGGTATTGCTCGTGAGGTCAACCTAACGTTTATCATTTTCAGTGCCGTCATATACATAATTGCTACGAAATACAGTATTGTGAGTTTCATTTGCTCCCTTTTTAATTGCTTTTGCAATATATATTTTTGGGCTGAGAATACATGCGCTGTTTTATAAATGTTTTACGAAGTAGGCACAAGTACTAAAACTAATTCTATGTGGGTTTAAACCAGAAATATACCCTTAGCTTGGTAACATTAAACTACTTGTCTATGTACGGTAGGCGCGAATCCTAAAGATAGATCTATTGGGCCTGACAAACCCCATCCTGACTATGGGATGCTTTAGTACTTCGAGGTTATTTTAAACACACCTGATCTGGTGTACTTCAGAGGGTAAAACATGAATGTTAAGGCTTGTTACCGGGTGCCTACAACTTATAGAATACTTTTATACACTTGCGAGTGTACATATATTTATAAACGGAAATCTTGTGGTCTATTAATATATTGAAATGATTGTTATGATAAACCTATGAACTCACCAACCTTTTGGTTGACACTTTAAAGCATGTTTATTCTTAGGTATTAAAGAAATCTTCCGCTGTGCATTAGCTCATTTTAAGGATATTACTTGGAGTCATTCATGGCATATTTTGAAAGACGTTGCATTCGAGTCATTGAGTTCATCAAGATTATTATTAAGCCAATTATAGTTGGATGTATTATGAAATGGTGTGCATGCTGTCAACTTTCGTTGTAAAGAAAGTTTGTCTTTTAAAAACGAATGCAATGTTTGTAAAATGTATCATATAGAGGTCAAATACCTTGCGATGTAATCAACTATTGTGAATCGTTTATAATGTATATGAACGGGTCCTTTCAGTTGGTATCAGAGCGGTGGTCTTAGCGAACCAGGTCTTGCATTAGTGTGTCTAACTGATAGTTGTTAAGATGCATTAGTGAGTCTGGACTTCGACCGTGTCTGCATGTCAAAAGTTTTGTTTATCATTTTTAGTCGGAAATCATCTACTTACCATCCTTAGGAAATTACCTGCTTATCATTCTTAGTCTAGACAAGTCTTGTTGCATTGATTGCATGAATAGTGTATAGACAAAATTCATATCTTAGCGTATCTGCTAAATCATATCTTATCGTATCTATTACCGTAAACTTTGCCTGACATATTTCGTAAATTCCTCCGTAATCTATGAAATCTTTTGATCTATATATATAGATATTCTATGTAGTTAGAATACCACCCGATAGCCGGAAAATCATTTCGTATCGAAAAATCCTTTATCAAATCGTCCGAAATGGAATTCGTCATCAGTTCAAGTTCCTAGGATTTCGAAATGGAATCCCACTCAAACTTCGAAAGCAGTGTGACTGGAATGGATCAACCAATCAGCCATCATCTATTCTGGATGAATTGGGGATGGGTTCGTAGCCCCCTTAATCATTGGAGACAAGAAGAAGGCGATCCTTTCCATCCACCACATTGCCCTCTTGGCAATGAACCTGAAGCACTTACCGGCGAACCTGTTCGAAACACCATTTTCTCTCTCATTTCCAGAGTATCTCGTCATGATTATATACTACACCAAATTCTAGATCTTATTTATCTGCTCGTCCGAACCGACAATCACCCCGGTGTAATAGAAAAAGTCAACGAGCTTCGCGCTCAGGTAGTGGCTTTGGAGAATATGGTGCAAATGTTACAAACACCAGCAGCAGCACCAACAACATAACCAGCACCACCAGCAACAACATCAACAGTACCATTACCACCACCAACAACAACCGCATCGCAAGCCTCAACTTCACAATCTGTCTCATGAGCATCGACGTCATACGCCCTGTAGATACTAAGGAATACCACAATGATGAAGTATTGATTCATAACTTCATTGGGAAAACATTCTATGACGATTATGTAATTTCTAAAGTTTATAAATTATCTATCCTAGCCTTAACCATAAATTAAGTGAGTTTAATTTAATATTAACTCATTAAATCAATATTACATCTGAAGAAATATACACATATATTTCCATAAAGACTGTAATAAAATTCTTTTGTACAAAATATTAATTGTGACAAAATTTTTTAACGGGTAGGTAATACCCGAGAGATATATAAATTCACAATTAATATGTTACATTCTTCGAATCTGATTCAGCAAATCATCCATTATACTCCCTACTTTCACAACAATATACATTTTTTTATAGAAATCAAAACAACCATACTCATTCAAAAATCTAATTACATATTCTGATTTTGAAATCGCCGAATTCAATTCAAGTTATAACCGGTATCATCACTCTTAGATTCTTACATCTTTCAAAGCTATACTTTAACTTTAAAACTGTGTTAGAACATCGTATGTATATTAACGATTATAATCTGTGTTCAAGCCCTTCGAAATACCTGAAGACACTTCAAATAATGAACAATCGAGATGATGATCCAATCACATGTTATCCACAGTTACGTAGCTGAAAAACTCTTGAAACCAAAGTCATAATTTAACATGTATCCATGTCAGACCTTTTGGCATTTACTAGCTAAAATAACTTTTCAATCCCTTCTAAAATAGACGGTTTTGTCACAGCTCCAGCAAACCAACTTCAATTGTTCAATCGAATAAGCCTTATTATAATGATTACCTCTTCATCAATATTACCGGGGAATCTTTCATATCTCGCCACATTAGCAGTAAACTTATTAATAACTTCATTAATCTTTGACTTTCCGAAAAATCTTTATATTTATCAAAACCCCATCATTTACTCATCTGCATCTTGTAACGAGAATTGCCATACGAATCATCGGAAATTAGCAATAAGTATTTTGAAATCTCGCAGCATGTCTACAACAACAATTATATGTGTCTATCTTCTGGACTTATATACTTTGAATGTGAAGTTTCTGAAAAACACCCTAAACTGTGAACTAGTTCTCGAAATACTGATGAAGCAGCAAAAACTATAAACGACCTTAATAGTAAAAAGTTTGATGATAAAGAGTAGTGTGTTAGCAAAGCTCAGAAAAAGAGAAGATTTGGTACTGAAAAATACGGATTGAGCAAACCATGAAGAAGGCTATGGATAAATCACAAGGACGAAATCTACCTTCAAAGAATCCAAATGATTCCATGTCTGCTGAAGTCATTATCGAATACATTGCTCCTGACTCTAAACCTTTACGGACAATATTCTTCATCATCCTCTGATATTAGAAATTTTAAGATATCATCGTATCTTTCATTATAAATATCCTCCATATTTCTGAAGATATTTCCATAATTATTCTTATCTGAAATCATTTACCTCTTTGTGCTGTCTGTATTACATCATAAAAGAAACTATTTTAGTTTCTAAATTCTGAAACTTTCGAATTTAAAATAGGAATATTTTTGAAGTAGTGTTGGGAACTGAAGCATGAACTAGTATAATATAATGACACTTGATCAACGTGATTATATTACAGTAAGTCATGCTGAGTTTCTAAATGGAACGTGATGATTCACAGATTATAGCGTCATCATGTTCTATGTTACACGACTCTTGTATTCTCTTTAACCTCTAAAATATCAAGAAAATATATCTTGATGATTCGGCCTTATCCGAGGTATTCTAGTAATTTGACAAGTCAAGATCATGCCATTACAATTTCCTTCTTAGAACATTAACAATGTTCATTCCGAAATTCATATATGCGAATTCTGGACCATTACAAGCGGTGCTTAATCGCAAGAAGAAGAAACGAAAGGACAAAACTCCGAAACAGAAATTGGGGTATAAATCGCAGCAAATAAAAGAGAGCATTAACTGGGGATGACAATGAATATAGAAGACAGAAGCGGGGACATCGAAATATAAGGGAAGATATAAAACCCAACAACAACCCAGAAATTATAAACTATATATATCGATGCATATAGCAATATAAAGACACGGGAGAACAAAAAATACTATAAAACCAAGAGTATAGTAGAAGTAAATAGATTCTTCCGGAGGTAGATGAAAAAGAAGAACGACAGATATGAAAGTGAGGAGTATATCGAGAATCAGCACTGGATGAAGCATATTGACGAATAATTTTAAAGTAAGAATTGAGGGAGAAAGAATAGAAGGTGTGAATTAAAAGGAAACGAAGGAGGTGGATTTATAGTGAAATATCCGACAGAAAAATCGAGATGAATCATCGCATTAAATCGAAGAGGATCATAATTTCCTTAATCATCGAAGAATCAAATCCTATATAGATTACAAAGATTTTCTTTAATCCGGAGATCAACTGCGATGACGTCAAAAGATAAGACGAATCCCTATTTTCTCATTTCACTCTTTTACGATAGCTTCACTTATACGTTTCGAGTAATCGAATTATTTTATCCATATTTCTCAATCATGATAAAACCCTATGAATCAACTTATATTCGTCATAATAACATTCTTATTGTTAGCCATGACGACCTCGATCAGATTTCGGGACGAAATTTCTTTAACGGGTAGGTACTGTGACGACCCGAAAATTTCCGACCAAATTTAAACTTAACCTTTATATGTTTCCGACACGATAAGCAGAATTTGTAATGTTGAATCTCAAAAATTTTGGAACTACATTCATGTAATCAATTACCCTTTGACCGTGTTCGACGATTCACGAACAATTATGAGTATATAGATATGTATATATAATATATAATATTAACTGAAAACATTAACAAAGTATTAGATATATGATACTTTACATGAACGTATTTGTTTCGATATATTTATCGACAGAATTAAGAGATAATATCAAATGATTGAATTATCAGATACATTATGATATGATTACGGGCCTATGTTATGAGGTCCACTGTGATTTAAGAAATCTATTCTTTTTGACAACATTCGGAAAATGGTAAAGTGATTTATAAATAAGAACAAATGTGTCAATTAACGGGAACTAGACAAGGGTTAGTGGAAATTCCTGTTTAATTTCCAAGGCATGTTTTATAATATTTTCCTCGTGACCTTGATAAGATAACTATGTTAACTTTCATTTTATTTAATATGAAAATAAGAACGTGGAGTGTAAATAACTTAGATGTTGGATATCGACAAGTTAAGTAACTCGACATTTTTCATTAAGATGATTTCATACGTTTATTTAACCTTTGGACTTTATCCCATGCTTCACCAACAGACTGTAATTTAAAAACTTGAAACCTATTATGAATATATATAATTCTACTTTTCTAAAATGTTTTGTGGTATAACGATTTCCATTATTTTAACCTTTTAACAAAATGATTCTTAAATATATTTAGTTTTAGAAAACAAAATTATCATATTTATTTGATTTAGTTTCAAAAGTACAAAAAACGTTTTCAGTTTAAAAAGAACTTTATTATTAAAACGTATATATCTTTTATAAATATCTAGAACCACTTTTGACAACTCATTACTTAACCAGTATGATAAAGATAACAATATTTATATTTTATTTTATTAAATATATATAACGATTTAAATTAATATTATATATATTTATACGCGTATTATACGTATATAGTTTTATACTTTTACTATACTTTAACTTTACCTTTACTTTACTTTACTTTTATTTTACTTTAACTTTAATAATTCATACTTTAATAATTTACTTTAATAATTCATACTTTAATAATTCACTTTAATAATTCATACTTTAATAATTCACTTTAATAATTCACTTTAATAATTCATACTTTAATAATTAACTTTAATAATTCACTTTAATAATTTATACTTTACTAATTCACTTTAATAATTCACTTTAATAATTCATACTTTAATAATTCACTTTAATAATTCATACTTTAATAATTCACTTTAATAATTCAAAAATCTATTATAAATAGAATTCAATAGGTTTGATTATTTCATAGAAACTTGAAAATATATTTCTCTAAACTCTCTCAATCGAATTACATATATATATATATAAATATATTTTTTGTATTATTTCAAGATATTATTAGTATACATAAAATACTACGACGGAGTTATACTCGGACGATTTCAAAATAAATTTTCAAACGGGATAGAGCTAAGGAAATTATGGGTTATAGCTATGGAGGTTATGGGTATTGATCGAGGGTATTGCTCGTGAGGTCAACCTAACGTTTATCATTTTCAGTGCCGTCATATACATAATTGCTACGAAATACAGTATTGTGAGTTTCATTTGCTCCCTTTTTAATTGCTTTTGCAATATATATTTTTGGGCTGAGAATACATGCGCTGTTTTATAAATGTTTTACGAAGTAGGCACAAGTACTAAAACTAATTCTATGTGGGTTTAAACCAGAAATATACCCTTAGCTTGGTAACATTAAACTACTTGTCTATGTATAGTAGGCGCGAATCCTAAAGATAGATCTATTGGGCCTGACAAACCCCATCCTGACTATGGGATGCTTTAGTACTTCGAGGTTATTTTAAACACACCTGATCTGGTGTACTTCAGAGGGTAAAACATGAATGTTAAGGCTTGTTACCGGGTGCCTACAACTTATAGAATACTTTTATACACTTGCGAGTGTACATATATTTATAAACGGAAATCTTGTGGTCTATTAATATATTGAAATGATTGTTATGATAAACCTATGAACTCACCAACCTTTTGGTTGACACTTTAAAGCATGTTTATTCTCAGGTATTAAAGAAATCTTCCGCTATGCATTAGCTCATTTTAAGGATATTACTTGGAGTCATTCATGGCATATTTTAAAAGACATTGCATTCGAGTCATTGAGTTCATCAAGATTATTATTAAGCCAATTATAGTTGGATGTATTATGAAATGGTGTGCATGCCGTCAACTTTCATTGTAAAGAAAGTTTGTCTTTTAAAAACGAATGCAATGTTTGTAAAATGTATCATATAGAGGTCAAATACCTTGCGATGTAATCAACTATTGTGAATCGTTTATAATGTATATGAACGGGTCCTTTCAACTACCGAGAATCGACGACTTATTTGATCAACTGCAAGGCTCGTCTGTTTATTCGAAGATGATTTACGTTCTGGATATCATCAAATGCGGGTGAAGGAGGATGATATTCCAAAGACTACTTTTAGGACGTGTTACGGTCATTACGAGTTTATGGTTATGCTGTTTGGATTGACTAACGCACCAGCTGTGTTCATGGACCTCATGAACCGAGTGTGTGGGCCATATCTTGACAAGTTTGTCATTGTTTTCATCGATGACATACTTATTTACTCAAAGAATGATCAAGAGCACGAAGAACATTTGAGAAAAGTGCTAGAGTTGCTGAGAAAAGAAAAACTGTACGCTAAGTTTTCAAAGTGTGCATTTTGGTTGGAAGGAGTTCAATTCCTCGGTCACATAGTGAACAAAGAAGGTATTCAGGTGGATCCAGCAAAGATTGAAACCGTTGAAAAGTGGGAAACCCCGAAAACTCCGAAACACATACGCCAGTTTTTAGGACTAGCTGGTTACTACAGAAGGTTCATCCAAGACTTTTCCAGAATAGCAAAATCCTTGACTGCATTAACGCATAAAGGGAAGAAATTTGAATAGAAAGATGAACAAGAGAAAGCGTTTCAATTGTTAAAGAAAAAGTTAACTACGGCACCTATATTGTCATTACCTGAAGGGAATGATGATTTTGTGATATATTGTGATGCCTCAAAGTAAGGTCTCGGTTGTGTATTAATGCAACGAACGAAAGTAATTGCTTATGCGTCTAGACAATTGAAGATTCACGAACAGAATTATACGACGCATGATTTGGAATTAGGCGCAGTTGTTTTTGCATTAAAGACTTAGAGGCACTACTCATATGGGGTCAAAAGTATTATATATACCGACCACAAAAGTCTTCAACACATATTTAATCAGAAACAACTGAATATGAGGCAGCGTAGGTGGATTGAATTGTTGAATGATTACGACTTTGAGATTCGTTACCACTCGAGGAAGGCAAATGTGGTAGCCGACGCCTTGAGCAGAAAGGACAGAGAACCCATTCGAGTAAAAGCTATGAATATAATGATTCACACTAACCTTACTACTCAAATAAAGGAGGCGCAACAAGGAGTTTTAAAAGAAAGAAATTTAAAGGATGAAATACCCAAAGGATCGGCGGAGAAGCTCATAAAACCAGATACTCAATATTCGGGAAGACGGAACCCGGTATAGGGCTGAAAGAATTTGGGTACCAAAATTTGGAGATATGAGAGAAATGGTACTTAGATAAGCTCATAAAACCAGATACTCAATACAACCTGGAACGGGAAAGATGTACAAGGATCTTAAGAAACATTTTTGGTGGCCGGGTATGAAAGTCGATGTTGCTAAATATGTAGGAGAATGTTTGACGTGTTCTAAGGTCAAAGCTGAGCATCAGAAACCATCAGGTCTACTTCAGCAACCTGAAATTCCGGAATGGAAATGGGAAAATATTACCATAGATTTCATCACAAAATTGCCAAGGACTGCAAGTGGTTTTGATACTATTTGGGTAATAGTTGATCGTCTCACCAAATCAGCACACTTCCTGCCAATAAGAGAAGATGACAAGATGGAGAAGTTAGCACGTCTGTATTTGAAGAAAGTCGTCTCCAGACATGGAATACCAATCTCTATTATCTCTGATAGGGATGGCAGATTTATTTCAAGATTCTGGCAGATATTACAGCAAGCATTAGGAACTCGTCTAGACATGAGTACTGCTTATCATCCATAAACTGATGGGCAGAGTGAAAGGACGATACAAACGCTTGAAGACATGCTACGAGCATGTGTTATTGATTTCGGAAACAGTTGGGATTGACACCTTCCGTTAGCAGAATTTTCCTACAACAACAGCTACCATTCAAGCATTGAGATGGCGCCGTTTGAAGCACTTTATGGTAGAAAGTGAAGGTCTCCAATTTGTTGGAGTGAAGTGGGGGATAGACAGATTACGGGTCCGGAGATAATACAAGAAACTACCGAGAAGATCATCCAAATTCAACAACGGTTGAAAACCGCTCAAAGTCGACAAAAGAGCTACGCTGACATTAAAAGAAAAGATATAGAATTTGAAATTAGAGAGATAGTCATGCTTAAAGTTGCACCTTGGAAAGGCGTTGTTCGATTTGGTAAACGAGGGAAATTAAATCCAAGGTATATTGGACCATTCAAGATTATTGATCGTGTCGGACCAGTAGCTTACCGACTTGAGTTAACTCAACAACTCGCGGCTGTATTTAACACTTTCCACGTCTCGAATTTGAAGAAATGTTTTGCTAAAGAAGATCTCACTATTCCGTTAGACAAAATCCAAATCAACGAAAAACTTCAATTCATCGAGGAACCCGTCGAAATAATGGATCGTGAGGTTAAAAGACTTAAGCAAAACAAGATACCAATTGTTAAGGTTTGATGGAATGCCCGTAGAGGACCCGAGTTCACCTGGGAACGAGAAGATCAGATGAAGAAGAAATACCCGCACTTATTTCCAGAAGATACGTCAACACCTCCAACTGTTTAAAAATTCGGGACGAAATTTATTTAATGGGTAGGTATTGTAGTGACCTGAACTTTTCCATGTTTATATATATTAAATGAAATTGATATTTACATGATTAAGTGTTTCCAACATGTTAAGCAATCAAACTTGTTAAGACTTGATTAATTGAAATAGGTTTCATGTAGACAATTGACCACCCAAGTTGACCGGTGATTCACGAACGCTAACACTTGTAAAAACTATGTGATGACATATATATGGATATATATATATATAGTTAACATGATATTATGATAAGTATGTATCTCATTAGGTATTTTAACAATGAGTTATATACATAAAAATGAGCCTATTGAATTAAGAAACTCGAAAACGATATATATAACGATTATCGTTATATCAACGTCTTACTAATTACATATGAATCATATTAAGATATTGATACACTATGTTTAACATGATAAAATGATAATTAAGTATATCATTAAGTATGTTAACAATGAACTACATATGTAAAACAAGACTACTAACTTAATGATTTCGAAACGAGGCATATATGTAACGATTATCGTTGTAACGACATTTAATTGTATAATATATATATCATATTAACATATATTAATACATCATAATATCATGATAATGTAATAATTTAACATCTCATTAGATATAATAAACAATGGGTTAACAACATTTAACATAATCGTTAACCTAAAGGTTTCAAAACAACACTTACATGTAACGACTAACGATGATTTAACGACTCAGTTAAAATGTATATACATGTAGTGTTTTAATATGTATTTATACACTTTTGAAAGACTTCAAAACACTTATAAAAATACTTCTACTTAACAAAAATGCTTACAATTACATCATCGTTCAGTTTCATCAATAATTCTACTCGTATGCACCCGTATTCGTACTCGTACAATACACAGCTTTTAGATGTATGTACTATTGGTATATACACTCCAATGATCAGCTCTTAGCAGCCCATGTGAGTCACATAACACATGTAGGAACCATCATTTGACAACTAGCATGAAATATCTCATAAAATTACAAAAATATTAGTAATCATTCATGACTTATTTACATGTAAACAAAATTACACATCCTTTATATCTAATCCATATACCAACGACCAAAAACACCTACAAACACTGTCATTCTTCAATTTTCTTCATCTAATTGATCTCTCTCAAGTTTTATCTTCAAGTTCTAAATGTTCTTCATAAATTCTACAAGTTCTAGTTTCATAAAATTAAGAATACTTCCAAGTTTACTAGCTCACTTCCAATCTTGTAAAGTGATCATCCAACCTCAAGAAATACTTGTTGTTTACAGTAAGATATAATTCTAAATCAAGGTAATACTCATATACAAACTTTGATTCAATTCCTATAACTATAACTATCTTAATTCGAGTGATAATCATACTTGAACTTGTTTTTGTGTCATGATTCTACTTCAAGAACTTTCAAGCTATCCAAGATCCTTTGAAGCTAGATCATTTCTTGTCACTTCCAGTAGGTTTACCTACTAAACTTGAGGTAGTAATGATGTTCATAACATCATTCGATTCATACATATAAAACTATCTTATTCGAAGATTTGAACATGTAATCACTAGAACATAGTTTAGTTAATTCTAAACTTGTTCACAAACAAAAGTTAATCTTTCTAACTTGACTTTTAAAATCAACTAAACACATGTTCTATATCTATATGATATGCTAACTTAATGATTTAAAACCAGAAAACACGAAAAACACCGTAAAACCGGATATACGCCGTCGTAGTAACACCGCGGGCTGTTTTGGGTTAGTTAATTAAAAACTATGATAAACTTTGATTTAAAAGTTGTTCTTCTGGGAAAATGATTTTTATTATGAACATGAAACTATATCCAAAAATCATGGTTAAACTCAAAGTGAAAGTATGTTTTCCAAAATGGTCATCTAGACGTCGTTCTTTCGACTGAAATGACTACCTTTACAAAAATGACTTGTAACCTGTATTTCCGACTATAAACTTATACTTTTTCTGTTTAGATTCATAAACTTAAGTTCAATATGAAACCATAGCAACTTGAAACACTCAAAACGGATTTAAAACGAAGAAGTTATGGGTAAAACAAGATTGGATATTTTTGCTTGTTGTAGCTACGTGAAAATTGGTAACAAATTTATATTAATCATATCCTAGCTAACTTATATTGTATTATACATGTATTCTAATATATTATGTAATCTTGGGATACCATAGACACGTATGCAAATGTTTTGACATATCATATCGACCCATCTATATATATTATTTGGAACAACCATAGACACTCTATATGCAGTAATGTTAGAGTTAGCTATACAGGGTTGAGGTTGATTCCAAAAATATATATACTTTGAGTTGTGATCTAGCCTGATACGTGTATACACTGGGTCGTGGATTGATTCAAGATAATATATATCGATTTATTTCTGTACATCTAATTGTGGACAACTAGTTATAGGTTACTAATGAGGACAACTGACATAATAAACTTAAAACATTAAAACTTATTAAAAATGTTTTAAATATATTTTGAACATACTTTGATATATATGTACATATTTGTTATAGGTTCGTGAATCGACCAGTGGCCAAGTCTTACTTCCCAACGAAGTGAAAATCTGTGAAAGTGAGTTATAGTCCCACTTTTAAAATCTAATATTTTGGGATGAGAATACGTGCAGTTTTATAAATGTTTTACGAAATAGACACAAGTAATTGAAACTACATTATATGGGTGAATGATCGAAGCCGAGTATGCCCCTTTTGCTTGGTAACCTAAGAATTAGTAAACCGAACTACTAATTGACGCGATTCCTAAAGATAGTTCTATTGGGCCTAACGAACCCTATCCAAAGTACCGGATGCTTTAGTACTTCGAATTTGTTTTTATCATGTCTGAAGGATTTCCCGGAATGATAGGGGATATTCTTATATGCATCTTGTTAATGTCGGTTACCAGGTGTTCACCATATGAATGAATTTTATCTCTATGTATGGGATGTATATTGAAATCTGAAATCTTGTGGTCTATTATTATGATTTGATAATATATAGTTTAAACCTATAACTCACCAACATTTTTGTTGACGTTTTAAGCATGTTTATTCTCAGGTGATTATTAAGAGCTTCCGTTGTTGCATACTAAAATAAGGACAAGATTTGGAGTCCATGCTTGTATGATATTATGTAAAAACTGCATTCAAGAAACTTATTTTTGATGTAATATATTCTTATTGTAAATCATTATGTAATGGTCGTGTGTAAACGGTATATTTTAGATTATCATTATTTGATAATCTACGTAATGCTTTTTAAACATTTATCGATAAAATAAAGGTTATGGTTGTTTTAAAAATGAATGCAGTCTTTGAAAAACGTCTCATATAGAGGTCAAAACCTCACAACGAAATCAATTAATATGGAACGTTTATAATCAATATGAACGGGACATTTCACGTTTAACATTTTTCGTAATTGGAATATTATGACTACGAAATACTAATTGTTATTTTATAATAACTATTACTTGGGTTTTTGGATGCTTAATTACGCTTAGTAATTTACTAGAGCACACTAGTTAGTCTTGTTGGACTTTCTACCATGTTGGACCTTAGCCCACCCTACACTAGTTAGTGGACTATTTAATTAGCCCAATTATAAGTAACTAGTGACCCATTAATATGAAAGACAAATGCCTATTTATTAGAGGGAACATACTAGCATTTTTGTCAAGTATTATCCTTAATGTTGCATGAGATCCTAACATAAGCACCAACTTTAGACAACCATTAACCAAAAACCAAAAAGTTGTCCCCCTTGTCCCCCCCACCATACCTATGGCCACACACCCCCTCCCTCACCTCACCTCCTATAAATACAAGCCTTATTCCATCCATTTTACACTTGCTTTCATTTGTAATTTACACACACTTACTCTCTAATTCTTTCTCTAGTTCTTTCTCTCTCTAAAAAGTGTATGTATTTGATTTTTTTTCTTCTTCTTCCTCTCGCTCTCACGAAATCAGCATCATCATCATGGGTCTAACTTTTTAGCTTTTGATCTTGATTACATCTTGTAGATTCAAACATGGATTTGAATCCTCCAAGAACATGGAAGATTCAATCTTTCTAGCTTTGAATCTTCACCTACTTTGTAGATCTAAATCTTTTAGCTTTAATCTTGTTATTTTGTTATAAAGATTCAAACTTGTGTTTGTAATCTTCATGTATCTTAAAGATCCAAGTTTAAGCTCCAAGATCTTCAAGAACACTAAAGATCCAAGATTTTTAGCTTAGGGTCTCATTATTATGTTAAAGATCTTAGATTTTTAGATTATGGTCTCATTACTTTCATTATTTTGTTAAAGATCTTAGCTTTATAGCTTATGGTCTCATTAATCTTGTAAAGGTTCAAGCTTTCTAGCTTTGTAATCTTATAACTTGTGTGAAAAGGATCCAAGCTCTCTAGCTTAGGGTTCCATCACTTTATTTCATTTAGATTATGTTCATACTTGTTTGATTGAAGTAAAGTTTGTAGCTTTCATTGTAAATAGAACTTGTAATTGTGTTAAGACTAAGGATATGATGTAACCTTGGTTCATCATCCATCTAAGACTCTTAAATGAGTTGTATTCTTACTTTGTCTTAATATATTGTGTGTTGAATGTAGAATCTTGGTCAAGGTGATGCTAACACATCAATGAGTTGTACACTTGAAGCTACAAGCATCAAGGATGAGAACCGTGATGAGCATCAAACACCAAGAACCTCACCAGAGAACTTGTTTACTGTTTTTCGGGATCTGATAAGATTCCTGAACTTCTGAAAAATTTATTTTCTGTTAGTTCGTTTTGAGTAGATGACTTTTCGTTTAGGCCTCGTATTAATCCGATATACGGTTTAGGATTTATAGCCCTCCGAAAGTCACTACGCCGTTGTAACGTTGTGCTGAAATTTCTGACCTACTCGTACTTAAACCGTCGCCACGGTCAAACGAAGACAAGTTAGGTTCTGGAAATTGGTAAGCAGTTAGAGGACTCATATACTGAGCCATAGCCACTGACTACGCGTCTTTTCATTTTGTATAGAGGTCGTAGCAGCTGACCGAAGACATCCTATTGTTTCGATCTCTATTCTTGTCAAACTTACTTAGCTTTTATGATGATGAATGATGATGATGATGACACTTAAACTTAATTTATTCACTTTTACACTTATTGGGACAACATACTGACCTAGTGACCTTTGACTTAGATTGACGACCTTTCGGACTGACTTACTACCTGCATACGTTCCGTATCGACTTTTACTGCTTATTCACTGTGAGTTATAGCTTCCCTTTTTACTTATACTATTTTTGGGACTGAGAATACATGCGCTTTTTATGTTTTACTTACTTGAAACGAGAACTTAAACTTTACATATGTGTGAGTTATATAACGGCATAAACATTCCCCTTAGCACGATAACGTTTAATCATTGGTTTTTGAACCGGTGAACGCCAATATTAGATATGGATCCATAGGGTTTGACATCCCCACTCGGTGTAGTCGCGCTAGCATTTAACGGGTGTTTGATACTTCGAGGACATACGCACTCGCCAAGTGTACTTTTAGGGGGTATTATTGTTACGCTAAGTTAGTTACCGGGTGCCCACGGATAAGCATATACTTTTCATACTGTTTTGAATACGATAATTCGTGGTCTACATTACTTTACTGTTTACAAACTATAGCTCACCAACATTCGTGTTGACTTTTAAGCTTGTATTTCTCAGGTGCTTAGACAATTTGCTTCAGCTGTAAGACTTGCTATCTTGGTGTTTAGGACTTGCTGTTATGGACCTGCTATGTTAGATTTCCGCTGCATTACTTAGAGATGTCTCAATCATGAAACTTTTATCTTGCATTCGCAACTTATGTTATTTTCAAATAATGACTTTGTAACGACCTTTGTGTCACGTTATCTTTTGTAAACGCTATCTTTTATGCATGCAAAAATGGTTTTCAAATAGCATGTAGTATTCGACCGTGTAAAGATCCTGTTGTTGACCAATCGTACACGATGGTTTTATACGGGGCGTCACACATTTTCTGCAATTTTCCTTGTTTTTGATCCTGTTTGATACATAACTTTGATAAAATCATTAGAATTACCTTTTTCCCCATTTTACCCATTTTAGCATATTTTAGGATTAAAATGTTCTCAAAATACTAAGATAACTCCTTAAAATGTTATCAAAAAACTGTATAATTTAAGAGTTATCATCATGATCATTTGTTTTTTGAGTGTCATTATTCGCTAAAGGTATGGAAAGTGGTGTGTTATATTTGCATCTTCCCTTCTTCCAACGGGATCACTCCTTAGGCTTATTTTCCCCACACTTATTCTTCTCATACTCATTTAACATCTTAATTTGTTAAAAGAAATTCAATGTGGTGTCAAGACCCCTACGAAACGACATTTCAAATTTAACATTTAACTCATGCATGGATTTGCTTTCTCACTTTGAAACTAAGCTTATATTGCTCTTTTATGAATTCGGTCACTATTTTATCAATGGTAAGCTCATCATCATCTTCTTTATCAATTTTAACCATTTTCACATTTGAGCTAGGAACTTTAGATCTCGGGACTAATAGAATAGATTCAAATATGGCACCATAACGAATAATTAAAGTATTATTGACATAGTTAATGGTGGCATGAGCAGTAGCTAGAAATGGAGATCCTAGGATTAAAGGAGTTATCGGATCTTCTTTCATGTCCATAACCACAAAATCAATTCTATAGAAAGCATAACTGACGATAATTTCAACTTCTTTAACAACCCCCAACGGTTCATGTAAACGACTATCAGCAAAGCACACATTCCCTTTGATAGGTTCCAACGATGGCAATCCTAAGCGATTGTAGACGGAGAATGACATAACATTAATGCTAGAACCAATATCGGCTAATCCAATAATAGGAATGGGACCACGAATTAAGCAAGGGACTTGGAATTCCCCTGGATCAGTACTCATAACAGGAATTTCAGGTGATGCATATGGGTCTACGGGATCAATTATGAATGATTAAAGAGGGCAGAAACCTTCTTTTCTTCTTTCTTCCAACTGTTTCATAGTATCAGCTAACCAATTATCTTTATTTTCACACTCCGATTTTTCAAATTTTTCACTAGTAACTTCATCACTTTCATCAGCCTTTTTATTAACCTCTTCTTCCTTCTCATCAAATAATTCAGGCATAAAGATTACCTCATCACGATCAAGACCTCGAACTTTAGCATCTTTTGACTTATCTTCTTCATTAGCAGTCAACTTTTTAATTTCTTGATCATATTCTTCCTCTACCATTTCAAACTCCCATAAGTACCTTAAACCAGGTTCATAAATATCAACCTTAATCACTTCTCTAATCACATTCACCTTTTCAAAATGAACTTCCTTAGAGACTTCAGATTCAGCAGGAACTTTTCCCTTGACAAGTTTGAACAACTTAGCAACATTGCATTCTAAGCTTTGAATGGATGCTTGATGATTATTTTGCGCTTGAGAAAGTTGAGCCTTTATGTTACCATTAGCTTCATTTTGATTCTTGATAAAAGTTAGGATGCTTTCTTCGAGATTAGACTTCTTTTCGGTTTGAGCATTAGAAGATGAATTTGGAATGAAGGGTGCTCTAATAGGAAAGAAACTAGGTGGATTTTTATTATTAGTAGGATAAGGTGCATTATAATTATTACGGTAGTTCGGGTTTCGTTGATATTGATTCACATAAGAAACGTTCTCAACTTGCTCCATAGTAAGACTAGCAACACAATCTTCTATAGCATGAGGACCTTGGCATTTTTCACAACCTACCTTAATCATATGCATTTCTTTGATAAGCTTTTCAATTTTTCTTCCCAAATTACCCAATTGCACATTCATAGCCTTAACCATATCTTCAGAATCATAACTAACAAATTTTACCGAACGAGAAATGTCTAAGTCTTGATGCCATTCGTGGGAATGAGCAGCTAACTTATTGATTAACGTTTCAACTTCTTCGGCAGTTTTACTCACGATATTTCCTCCAGCAGATGTATCAATCTCTCTTCTTGTAGCTATATCACAACCTTTATAGAAAGCAGTTACCTTTTTAAACTTATCCAAACCATGTTGTGGACAACCTCTAAGCATTTGACCAAATCGAACCCAAGCAGAATAAAGAGACTCGTTAGTTTTCTGACGAAAAGTAGCAATTTTAGTTTGAAGAGTGACAGTTTTGGATGTGGGAAAGAAACAAGTTAAAAAAATTTCAACCATAGTATCCCAACTAGTGATATCTCCTTTGGGCAACGAATTTAACCACTCTTTAGCTTCATCTTTTAACGAACATGGAAACAAACGAAGATAGATGACATTACTTTCCACATTATTAATATTAAATAGATTGAGAATATCTTTAAAATTCCGAATGTGAGCATTAGCATCTTCTTTTTCAGTACCCCTAAATTGGTTATCCTTAAGCAAGTGAAAGATAGGACCCTTAATATCAAAGTTTTCTTTTATAACTGGCTAGGTAATAACGTGACCTAATCCTTCCCGACCTGCTTTCATTAATGCTTCCATTGAATTTTCAGTAGTCATTTCAATTTCTGGACCAAAAAGATATCCTAAATTAGAATCAGGACTAGACGGTAGACTAAATAATGAGTTATTATTAGAAGTAGTTCCTTCATTGAAATTTAATTTCTTAACAATATTCGGATCTTTAGAAGGTTTAAATAATATATCGAGATTTGGTAACATGTCTTGTAAGACGAGTTTCTTGGATCGGGTATTCATGTGATATAAAATCATAGAAAGAAATATTTTAGGAGAAAATGTTTTAGACCTAAAAGGACATATATAATTTAATTTTAAATTTATTCTAATTCATTTTCTTATATTTAAGAAATATGTTAATATATTAATAAATTTTAAATTGATAAATATAATAATAAATATTAATGACATAACAAATAATATAAATATTAAATAACAACTTTTATCGCATAACAACGAATAATCAAACATACACGGCCTATTGAATCTTTCAATACTTAAGTGACCCGTCAACGTCTAGGTCAGAGCTGAAACCTTTAAATCGGAACCCCAACAACCCTCTTCTAAAGGAAGACAGTCATCACCCGTTTTCAAGAAATAACAATAACCAAAGTATATCCAATTTCCGTATTTACCGCGCTCGCCAACAGCGGTGCCAAAAAGTTGATGTGTCAAAAGTGTCTGTGCAGTAGTGCTTAATTTGAATTTCAACTTTTAAATTTATAAAACCTTTATTTTATAACACCCTAACGAGAAACAAGACCCAATCAGATGTAGTATTTTAGGTTATCGTCCCATGAAAGCGTAGATGCGGATAAGAGTTGTTTTATTAAATAGTTTAATCCTTATTAAAGAATTAAAGATAAATTTTTATATTTTTATAGGATAGATTCTTATCTCTTAGGAAAGAGATGCTTTACAGATAAACAAAATAATAAAACAAAACAAAGAATTGAAGATTCAAAACAATTAAAAATAAAAGCAGTTACATGAACGAATAACTCATACGAGAATCATATTAGGCAAGTTTCATAACTTATATTAACACAAAGTAGAATAATAATCGTAGACCAACTATTATCCCTTAATAGGCTAAGCTAAGTATTGCATATCATTCAACAGGTAGGACTTAAAGCATATGCTAGACATGTGATGTTCATGGCTAACATCTCAATTCTTCATATTTAATTCAATTACATGATACATATTAATCTTGTGATGAGGCTCAACATGCAAATAGACTGACAAATTATATAAGCTATTAAACACCAAGTAGATCAACTCAAGTTACTAGCTGAAAGTCAATTACTACTAAGTTCTCATGCAATCATTAATTAAACAAATCTAAACAAAGGTTCTTCGATTAAGCCTAACAATATCTAACTCTATTATATAAGAGTAATTCAAATTCAACATATTTATCACTATTATGTTGTTTAACCTAGTTGCACGCAATTCAATTTGACAAGTTTGATGGACTAGATCTAAACAAGTAGCATGAATCGAATAATAGATCATCGGATTAAGTATTAATCAACCTTAAAATCGTGTTGTAAAAGTTGGCCGACTTGGCCGACGCGTTGGCCGATGCGTCATTTTTTTGGGTTCTCCGTCCCTTTTTTTCTTCTTCTGAAAACGACTCAAAAGACGGTCAAAGCTAAAAGTTAGGTCAAAGTCTGTCAAAGACGATCAGAGTTGGTCAAAACGGTCAAAATCAGTCAAATTTTCGTCAAGATGTGATATGTTTTAAAATTAGGTTTTGTTTTCATTTTTTGGGCCGCTCTTTTCTCTGTGTCCTTACTGATTATGTACTCGGTAATAGGGATGACAATGGATCGGATATGGATCGGGTGATGCCGTATCCATATCCATATCAATTTAATTTTTGTTCATCCATATCCATATTCATATCCATTTAGTTTCAGGTCATCCATCCATATCCATATCCAGTGGATTAAGCAGGTTAATGGATTTCCAATGGATATTAAAACTTTGTTATAATATTTTCTTATATGTGACTAAGACAAAAAAGTAGTATAGCAATAATGAATATAACATGAAATCTGTAAGTTTATTTTGTTGGATATACGTGTTTTATTGGAATATATTATAGTTATAGTTATTTCATTAGAGGATTGAAAGCATAATATAAATCTAATGGTAAATGAACTTGTAATAGTAAATATGTAAGCATAAATATATATTTATGCATTTGTAAACGTATTTCGGGTGGTAATGGATATATCCATGGATGAAACTTTTCATCCATATCCATTTAGATTCATCCATATCCGTATCCATATCTATTTAGGTTCATCCATATCCATCACAAAGAGGGTGGATCGGGTGGATATCCACCGGATCGGGTGGCCATTGCCATCCCTACTAGGTAACATTAATTGAGTTTGAAGTTTGATTGTATTTAAATTCAAGTTCTTATTTAAGAAACTTATGGTATAGAATCAACTATTTTATACATATATAAATATATATATTTAAGAAATTATTAATAAAGTCAAAGTTGGTCAACGACCGATGCGTCCCCGATGCGTCCCCGACTCGGCTGACGCGTCCTTTTATGTCTCGACCGATGCGTCCCCGACTCGCGACTTTTACAGCCTTGCCTAAAATCATGTTATTTAATCATTAAGCATGGAAGACAAATATATTAAAGCATATCAGATTCAAAACAATTCAAATATCATTACAGAAACTCGACCATACAGATCTGGAAAAGAACCAGAAACTGTACAGATGAAGCACGAAGCCGGCGGCTTTGTTCCATCCAAGACGGCGGCTTGGATTGGTGAAGCCGGCGGCTTCATCTGATTCCCAGAAGAAGTTTAGTTTTTCATCCACGTAACCACTATGAACATTTAGTTCATAGCAGAAGACGAATAGAAACGATTAAAATAAATAAAACAGATTAAACAATAAGATAAAGATAGAGTCATACCTCAAAATGTAGATGAAAAGAACTTGAATAGATAACTTGAATAATTCTTGTTTACAATGGAAAATAAATCTAATCTAAGGGTTTTAGAGAAAATCCTAAAAGAAAAACGGAACTAAAAAGTGTTGTATTAAGTTGTACATTGAAAACTGTAACAGAAGCCCTCTATTTATACTATTTAGAATCGGTGGCCAAGTCGGCGGCTTCCTTGGGTCAGTGACTCCTTTTGCAAGTTAACCTTGATCCGCAAGCACAAAATGCGTAACCGTTATATCTAAGCCGGCGGTTTTGATAGCAGGCCGGCGGCTTCAGTTATCCAGCAAACTTTTTGATTTTATTTCCATTTTTACATGAACTTGGTCGACAAGTCGAGAAACCGTGTGACTTAGGCCGGTGGCTTCAGTGTGAAGCCGGCGGCTTTAACTGTATTTTGCTTGATCAACAAGTTCATCCAATTCTGCGAGCAATTCTAGAACATTCTTGTATATTCACACCAAAGCTGGCGGCTTCCTTGAACCCTGGCCGGCGGCTTCATAGCCTTTTCTGTAATTTTCCTTGTTTTTGATCCTGTTTGATACATAACTTTGATAAAATCATTAGAATTACCTTTTTTTCCATTTTACCCATTTTAGTGTGTTTTAGGATTAAAATGTTCTCAAAATACTAAGATAACTCCTTAAAATGTTATCAAAAAAATGTATAATTTAGGAGTTATCATCATGATCATTTGTTTTTTGAGTGTCATTATTCGCTAAAGGTATGGAAAGAGGTGTGTGGTATTTCCATCTTCCCTTCTTCCGATGGGATCACTCCTTAGGCTTATTTTCCCCACACTTATTCTTTTCATACTCATTTAACATCTTAATTTGTTGCAAGAAATTCAATGTGGTGTCAAGACCCCTACGAAATGACATTTCAAATTTAACATTTAACTCATGGATTTGCTTTCTCACTTCGGAACTAAGCTTATATTGCTCTTTCATGAATTCGGTCACTATTTTATCAACGGTAAGCTCATCATCATCTTCTTTATCAATTTTAACCATTTTCACATTTGAGCGAGGAACTTTAGATCTCGGGCCTAACGGAATAGATTCAAATATGGCACCATAACGAATAACAACCCGTGTGGTTATAATGAAACTTCTTTTTGCAGCTTCGGTATATTTTATTTGGCTGAAAAGAAATGCTCGGTTGTTTAAGACGAATTCTCGTAGTCCGGATCAACTTTTCAAGGTCATCTATGCTACGGTTCGTTTGAAGTTCACGTCGTTGAAGTTGAAGGATACGCATCAGGTGCATAAGATAAGGTCTCAATGGAAATTGTAATGTCATGTTAGTCATCCTTATTTCTTGGTTGTTTTATGTTTTGTTTATGGCATGGCACTTCTAGTGTCTTGGTCGATCTTTTTTGGGTTGTTTACTGTTCGGTTGTGAGCGTCATGTGCTCTCAACACTAATTCAATCTTGTATCATGTATTGATTATCAATATATTCACCGGGTGAAACCCTTTACCGACCTAAAAAAATGTCGAAAAAACAACAAACAAAGACAACAAACAAAAACAAAAAAAAAAAAAGTACCGAGCAACCTTCAAACGCTATTGGTAAAGATATGTTGCAATCGTTACTTCAAGATAACATGCAACACAACATTGTCATTCCAATGTCGGGATCATCTTCTTTTCCGTAGCTAAATTTTCCCCGACAAAATTTCCCCCAACAAAATTTCAGTTTCATGGGGTACGGATTGTCACAACATTTCGGCAGTTAGGCATCTCAACCTAGCAGTTTCACGGGTTTCACACCTTCACCACAATTCGGAAACCCCCACCAACCCGTGTATCAAAAACTGTTAATACACCAATTAGCACACCTTCAGAAAGTTCCCAACTCGAGCAGGATGCGGTCCAAGAAACTCAATTTGATGCCGAAGAAGTTGAAGAAACGCAAACACCCGATTCGGGTGAAAAAGGAAAACGGGCGAAGGTTATGTGGTCCAAAGACGAAATCCGGTTTTTAGGGGAATGTTGGGCAAGCGCTTCGCAAAACAACATTATCGGGAACTCTCAAACTACCCGGACATTTTGGACCATCGTCAGAGCGGAGTACAACAGTTTGGTAAAAGAGCCTCGCTGACAAGATCAATTAACCGGAAAATGGAGTAAGATGTGTAACGACATCAAGATATTCATTGAAATTTACGTAAAGCTTGCAAAGCATTGACAAAGTGGACATTCGGACGCATATATTATGAAAAATGCGAAAAAACATTTCAAAATTCAAACGAGTAGGTCATTCGTATATGAAGATGCTTGGCGAAGTCTAATAGATTGTCCTCAATTTTTAACTTATGAAGGTTTCAATAACAAACGCCGATAACCTGAGCTGATTAGTTTACAAGATCCCCACCCGACCCCGCCACTAAACACGAATGTACCAAATTTGGAACCTTTCTTTCGAGGAGATCCTATCCGTCGTCCCCGAGGTCGCGATAGTTCCAAAAGTGCTAGGAGTTCTGGTTCTTCGGATGCGGCTTCTCGTTATTCTTCGGAAGAAGGCCGAGCTCATGTTATCGATTCCGCGACTGCTACAAGGCTTACCATGGAGGAGTTACGAAAAGAAGCACAAATGCGTACGATGTTTGACGGTTTAAGACTTCAATCTCAACCGGTTTCTCAAAACATTCATCTGGAACAATTTAATTTGGTCCTGAGATATCGTAACAAGCTCACCAAGAAATACGCCAATGAGTACAAGTCCGACGACGAGGAAAAATAATTCTATCATTTTAAATTTGTAGTTTTAATTTTGTATTGTTTTGTTATTTAATTTTTACTTGTTTTTAATGTAGTGTGTGCTTTTATTAATGAAAATTTTTATTTTAATATAATTTATATTTTGAAGTTTTTTAATTGTTTTTTTTATTTATACATAAATATAATACGCTTTATAAAATAATAATAATAATAATAATAATAATAATAATAATAATAATAATAATAATAATAATAATAATAATAATAATAATAATAATATAAATAATTATAATAATATTAATAATAGTAATCTTTCTTACATATACAATAATAGTAATATTAACAAAGGAAACTTAATAAGAGATGACATGTCAAAATTATAACCCTTAGATTTAAAAGTAATAATAATTTAGGATCATTAGATTAAATTAAATAACAATATTAGCAAATATATATCATATATAGTAACTATAGATTAACACAATTTATTTATGGTAACTATGAACCAAACAATCTCTACTTCTCTATCTATATCTCTACTATATATATTAAAATAACTTTGAATATTATGAGCTTATCCTATAAATTACGTACATATTTTTGTCTAATTTTTGTATATTGAGTCTAATTTTTGTCTAACTATAGTATTTAATATTTAATAATTTTTATTTAACTATATTTTTGTCTAGTAGAGTGTGATGTGTTATGTGATAGGAAGAAATTGCTGAGGTGACGCTAATGTGACACAATTTAATTATATGACAGGTGTCATGAATATTAGTTTGATGGCGTTTAATCTTTGTTTAGTCCACATAACAGTGAAGTGAGAGTCCACCTTAACAATTGTTGGGAGTAGGGATGGCAAAATGCCCTGTACCCGATGAGGAAACCTGAAACTCGTTATAATTGGACCGAGACTGACCCGAGTCCGTTGGGTCATGGGCCGGGTATGGGGATGGATTCAAAATGATTTTCGGGTTCGAGTTCGGGTATGGTTTTGGATACAAACCCGTTTACCCGACCCGCATACCCGCACACCCGGCCCGAAGACTTTTGATAATAATCTTTATGTAAAATTTTAGTATTAGTATTATATTGTTAATGTATGAAAGATTTCTCTTATTTGTTTTGAAAATGAGTATAATTTTATTTAATTTAATCATATACAACAAGTTTTCAAGATGTGATATAGTATATACTTTGTGTATTTTAGTATTTTAGAAACTTTTCAATCGAACTTTTTGTATGTGATATTTTATAATACTTTAAACATTAAGTAGTTAAGTTATTTTTTGATATTTTGATTTGGTAACTTATTGAAAAATAGATACAGAATGACTAATCGGGTATACCCGTTTACCTGTAAGAAAACCCGAAACCCGATAGTATGTAAGTAAATGGGGACCCGACGGGTTTCGGGCCGGGTTTGGGGCGGGGTTTTTATTCGGGTTTGGGTCCGGGATTACCTAAACCCGACCCAAACCCGACCCGCTGCCATCCCTAGTTGGGAGGAATCTATATATCACAAACAAATGAGCAAAGATTAATATAATGTTTTTATTTAGTTGTAACTTTTCAAACTATTAAATTATAAAATATATTATTATTATATAGTCTAAAATTTAATAATCCCAAAATAACTTGGTAGTTAGGGTCCTAATATTCCGGCAAAAAAATTCAATGTTGAAATCTCACTATCACTGTATCTTGAGTTGGTTAACAAAAAAGTTTGAAAACGGTTACAAGATAACTGGCTTGGTCATGTACATTCGCACAAAATAAAACATGAAGTTTTTATTTTATTTTTTTTTTTATTTTTTTTTTTATTTTTTTTTTAATGTCGGTTAGGAGTCACTAAAGGGGTCCAACACGATATCGGAACCCACTCACCTGATTATTTCATAAAATGAACCAAATACAATCCTACCGTCTCTTAGAAGGAAACCAAACGACGATCCATACGGGCATCGTGTGTGGTAAAACTCCCAAGTGTGAGACTCAAATGCATAGACTTCCGAAACTCATGAAATGTCGAACCTTTGAAGCTCCGACCTCCCTTATGAAAAGTTAGTTCATTATCAATACAACCACACTTTGCGGTTATACTTAAAATGAAGTTTCTTAACTTGTTTCGTAATGCAAATATAGATTTGAGTTTTTACTTAAAATCTCGATTCATTTCTCATTAGACACCCTCGTGTATAGGATAGTGGGCTTTGTTAGGGGCCTTAAATGAAGAATGCGTAAGGGGTTTTTTACTGTTAGTAGTTTAGTACGAGTACCAAGTGAGCCATCGGAGATACGTCAAAATGAAAAGAACAGACGATTTATCTATGAAAAAAAAAAAAAAAAAAAAAAAAAATTTCCCATCGGAGCATTCTTGTTGCAACACCTGCAACGCCAATTATCCTTATTCTTTTATCTACTTCTTTCTTTCTTAACATCATAGCCATCCTCTTCTTTTAGTCCCAAAGTTTTCGATTTTTAATTTTAGAGTTTAGGCTACTCAAGGGCCATATACTTTTTATTTTGTCCTGGTGTAGTCCATATACTCAAAAAAAATACTATTATAAGCCATAAACTTTTAAAAAGTGTATCGATGTAGTCCATAAGGTAACCTGTTACCGGCTAAACAGGTCACCTTTTGTTTACATCGATACACTTTTGAAAGTTTATGGCCTACATCGATACACTTTTTGAAAGTATGTGAACTACATTAGTACTTTTTTTTGGGTATATGGACTACATCGTGACAAAAAAAATTTATACTTTTTTGAAGATCAACGGTTTAAAATCGATCAACCTTATTTATCAGGTCAATGGACAACATCGATACATTTTTTTAAAGTTTATGGCCTATAATAGTATTTTTTTGGGTATATGGACTATATCGAGACAAAATAGAAAGTATATGGCGGGTAGCCTTAACCCTTAATTTTAATCAAGAATCTCAATTAATAACAAAAAAAAAATAAAAAATAAAAAATTTGCACCGCCACCATATTTTGCACAGCCGTGTATTCTATAATCAATGGAAATGATTCCTTGCTTATCTATTTGTGTGCTACGAAAAAAAAAAGAGGAATAAAAAAAAAAGAAAAAAAAACTCTCTAGTTTTGCAGCGTTGAAGAAGATTGTATCGGCGGTAAAGTTCAAAGCCCAAGTTCTGCTCAATCCTTAGGCAAGCAAGCTACGACGTAAAAAAAAGACGTTACGGAAAAGGAAACGCAGTCAAGCAACGTAACCAATCAACGATATAAATCAATTCGATACGAAAAATTAGAGAGAAAATTGTGTTTTTATTTATTATTTTTATGTTTATTGTTTTCTTCCAGTACGAACTTTCGCGATTTCGCCGTTCGGACTGCGGGGGAGTGTTAGATGATAGATTAGCGGCTCATCCCGATTGTGAGCTTGGGTCCGTTAGGGTTTAGAGTCATTATGGATTCATTATGTATAATAAATAGCGTACATGTACGGAGTATTAAATAACAACTCATTAACATGTTATTCCTGAATTTTTCCCCACCATTTAAGTCGATTAAGATTTGGTGGATTTTCCCATTTTCGTAACATTACAACGACTCGTGTAAGGCTAATATTCGTATTAAGTTAAGCTTTGATATAAACTAAGGTTGAATAACAAATACAAAGGGAAAAACAGCATTCATTACCATAACATCAAAATCACACTATTGAGATTATAAAAACAAATATAGTAAATTGTTTCTTCATTTGTCAATTAGTGTAATTAGTTACATACTAATTGCATGATTATTAGAAGGTCCATTATCATTAGTTGTAGGTAATGATTCATGGAGTTTTTTCCTCTCTTTGTTGGCTGGATCTTCCAACAAAACAACTTTATCTTTGTCTCTAACTCCTACCATGTGTAAGTGTTCCACATCATCTCTCTCTTTGCCTTTGAACAATACTCTTTGCTCTTTTGGTTCCATCCCGGTCACCATTGATAGAACCATCTTCATTTCTCCTATTTTAAGGATCGAAATCAAATTAAGAAAGCATTGAAAATAAAGATTTTTTTAAGGACAGCATTAAAGCTATTGCTAACATGTAAAAAAATCTTCTACATTTTGATAACCGTCATTATAATAAAGTCAATATTAACCGCAAAGTACTACATATTTACGCAGCACATTATATACCTATATCTAAAAGGTAAAGTGGAAATGAATACCAAACTTAACCCTCTAACTTTCATTAAAATACAAATCGAACCCCCCACTTTATACGTATATTTTTCCCCAAATTTCACAAGCTTAACCCCCTAACTTTTATTAAAATACAAATCGAACCCCCACTTTACTAACATTTTTTTTTACTAATATTCAATTTTCACAAACTTAACCCCCTAACTTTTATTAAAATACAAATCGAACCCCCACTTTATACGTAAAGTTTTTTCAAATTTCACAAACTTAACCCACTAACTTTTATTAAAATACAAATCGAACCCCCACTTTACTAACTTTTTTTTTAAAAAAAAAATAATACCCGAACGCTAAAAGAAACAACTTTCACAAAAGGAACAACCCTTCAATGTTATGTCGAAAAAAATTCTTTTTTACAAAATAGATCAAGACTTTTTTTTTAACTCGCATTCAAAACGGAACCCCGGCGCGAAACGAGGGCTCCACAACTAGTTAACAACTAACAACAGTCCTTAATAGAGAAGTCCCAAAAAAAAATTGCATAACATTTTGAGTTTGAAGCATAATACTAAAAAGATATAGCACTCTTTCCCATATTAGTTAATGTTTCCTATAATTATTTTGAAACAGAAATGGTAAACATTTTTTTAAGACGGGTGAAGTATTATATAGATAGTTTTGAAAAAAAAAAAAAAAAACTTTGCATTTTTACACTCTTAGATAGTAAACTAGTACTACACATGGTCAAACACAAGTATTATATGAAAAGGGTGCTTGGCATTTGCCACAAGAAATGAATAATAAAAGAAGGTACAATTACCATTTCTTTGAAAATTTGATTAGAAATATGGTACTATGATGATAGGTACACTTCAAAATAAAAAAGAAGGTACAATAATCGTTTCTTTGAAATTAAAAAAATAGTACCATGATGATAGGTACACTTCAAGAAGCATAAATTATCTTTCAAAGGGGTATTTAATTTGACACATTTCATAAAAAAAAGATTGTTTTGTTAATTGTTTGGACCATATGTGACATCATGTAAGACATGCATAATGCCAATTTTGGGTACCAACATACCAAATGTTGAAGTAGCTTGAATGGATATTTCATGCCATTGTGAACCAGTTGCGACTCTAACCATAATGAATCCTTCATTTTCAACATTTAGGCCTTCATTGTCTCTCTTTTGGACAAGCATCCCACCAGGCCTTAATTCCCATTTGATTTCCTGGACCATGGTTGCACCACATTCCATCTTATCGTCGTTGGTACGACTGCTTCTACCACCACAATGAAACTTGGAGAGGCTCCTATGAAGTCTCTTTGATCTCAACTTCATCATTTTTGGTTCCCTTTTTTGTTAATTTTATTTCTTTCTAATCGAGAGACAGAGCAATAGAGTTGGAGGTGCATATTTATGATGATGGGTTTGGAGCCTTATAGAGGGCAACAAAAGATAATTACTTTCAAAAGAGTAATTATTAATAGGTATGAAATTTCAATTCAAAATTATGATTAACATATGAAATTACTTAATTCTTAATATTATCTGATCAAGCATAGAATGGATCTGTCGGATTCCGTTCATACTTGACAACAACTAAAGGGGGATTTAAGGATCATTCGAGTTTAACTCTCTGGTTCGGTGTATTGTGAATAACCCCATGTGAGATGAGGATCTCGTCATGGGTGGTTAAACGTCGACCCACCATCGACAGGGTAGTCGTTTATTGATGGCTCGGGACGGGTCCAAGGGTTTATGTTCATGAAACGTTACCTGTTGACCGTAAGTTGAGGGATATGCTAAGTGTGACAACCCGAAAATTTCTGACCAAATTTAAATTTAATCTTTATATGTTTCCGACACGATAAGCAAAGTCTGTAATATTGATTCTCAAATTTTTTGAACTAATGTTATATATTCAGTTAACCTTTGACTATTGACCGACGATTCACGAACATCTATTTGTATATATATATATATATATATATATATATATATATATATATATATATATATATACAATAAGTTGGAATATTAATTATTCATAAATAACTTACAATGTGTATTTAAAAACAGATTTATGTATATTAAATAAAGATATATACATATATATAATTTCAAGTTATTTAGTAAACGATAGTAACATTCGTTTATTGATTCGATTGATATTTAGATAAGTTAACTAAAACGTTTAAGATGAACAAGTAAAACACTAATTTAATACAGTATTTTCGAATTGCTACAGTACCCGAAAAGCTACAGTGTTTTCGAAAATCGCTATTTACTACAGTAAAAACGACTTGCTACAGTGAAACACTATTTACTACAGTAAAAACGACTTTGCTACAGTAAATACTATTTCCAACAGTGGAACACTATTTGCTACAGTACCACTATTTGCTCCAGTAAAACACTATTTGCTACAGTGAAAAATCATGTCGACAAACTAAAAAACAAGAGATCATGAGCTGGAAAAGGAGGCCATGCGATCGCATGGCCATTAGCCTACAGACCCATGCGATCGCATGGGATGGCTGGCCAGGAGTTCCTATAAAGCTCGATCGATTTCTGTTTTCTCATTCACTCAATCTCTCTATATTACATATTACTCCGTATTACTTATCTTATTTATTTATTTTAATTATTATTAATATTATTATTAAAGATTATTATTAATCTTATGATATTAATATTAGTAGTATTATTATTATTATTAGTATATACCTAAAATACTACGACGAGGTCATGAGTACATTATTTTCAAAACGGATTTTATGAACGGGATAAAACTAAGGAAATTATGGGTTATAGCTATGGAGGTTATGGGTATGATTCGGGGGTATGCTTGTGAGATCAATCTAGTGTTTATCATCTTCGTTGCGTCTACGTACTTTCCTACAATATTGAATCACAATATTGATACGTGAGCATTCACATCTTATCTTTTATATATTAATAGTGTATCCATGTCTAGTGCTCGATTATATATGTTTATGCATGCTTGTATGCTTAAATTTTGTCGTTAGATAGTTTATGATGAATCACGAATTTGATACAGATACTACTGATATAAAGTATATGATATGCATGTTTTTGGAAAGCTGGCGAAAAATTATTAACTTTTCATTTAGAAATCGCGTGATTTCGATGAACGGATTAAAAGATATGGTCAACTGAATTCTGGTTAACGTTAATTAAAATTGTGTTTGAAACTGTAAATTAATATTTAAACAACTTGTCTATGAGATTAATAAATTGGATTTTAAAATATTACTAATCGAGTAAATGAATTTCTATATAAAGCATGTATCGTCTTGTTGAACAATTGTCAAATTTGACGGTCTTATCATGTTTTAAAGATTTATAAACACTATAATCTGATTTTACAAGTATTGGAAAGCTATGTGAAATAATAAAATATTTTTGATTGCCATGATAATTCAAATATAATATAACTCATGAAATAAATAATATTTTGAGTTTGATAAACTATAAATTCGTTCAATTGTCAAGACTTATACTATGATAATAAACATGTATAGATTTAAAGATCATATTGGGTTAGGTTGACTTTTGAGATGACTTTTGTTAACTTTTTCATGTCGGTCTCGAGTATTAGGATTGTGATACACTATGACCCGACCTAGCTTGTTAAACATTTATTGACCAATATATATTCTCTAGGTTGAGATCTACAGTTATTTTGCATTCCGAGTTTCAGTCACATTTCGGTGAATGACCTTATGTGCTACTAAGGTGAGTTTCATTTGCTCCCTTTTTAAATGCTTTTGCAATCTATATTTTTGGGCTGAGAATACATGCACTTTATTTTAAACGCAATGGATACAAGTACATACTAAATTCTACACCGAGTTTGAACCGAAAATTCCTTAGCTTTGGTAACTAGTAACTGCCAGTTATAAGAACTGGTGGGCGCGAATAGTTGTATATGGATCCATAGGGCTTGACATCCCCGTCTGTTCCAGGTATAGAAACCCTAGCCTGAACTATAAAATAGACGTTTGCTATTTGAGTTTAGTACACGTTGGATTGCGTGTATTGTACATGTTGGTTGCATGTATGTTAAAACAGGGGTACTTATTATAACGTTAAAGTTTAGTTACCAGGGTGCTCTGTTACGTAGAATCGTTTGATAAACATTTCGTATGAAATAACTGAAATCTTGTGATCCACCTTTATATACAGATTATGCGCAACATTAAAACTATGAACTCACCAACCTTTGTGTTGACACTTTTAAGCATGTTTATTCTCAGGTTCCTAGAAGTCTTCCACTGTTTACTTATACGTTATACAAGCTATGTGCATGGAGTTATACATGCTTTATTCGAGAAAACTTTGCATTCGTAAAATCATCACCATGTATCTTATTTGACTGCATTGTCAACGAATGTATTGTTAAAAACTATTATATACGGTGATTGTCTATACGTAGAAATCATCAGATGTTGAAAACCTTGGATTTATATATTCATTTATGGTGTGCCTTTTCAAAAGAATGCAATGTTTACAAAACGTATCATATAGAGGTCAAAACCTCATTATGAAATCAATGAATGATGTATTCGTCCAAGTGGATTTGGACGGGTCATCACAGTTGGCATCAGAGCTTGAGGTCATAGGGAACCAGAATTTGCATTAGTGTGTTTAACTGGTAATTGTTAGGATGCATTAGTGAGTCTGGACTATGACCGTATCTGTTTTTACCGAGTTTTGCTTACCATTTATTGTCGGAAATTACTTGCTTATCATTCCTAAGTCTAGACATGTCTTACTGCATTTACTACATAGATAGTGTATCGACAAAATTCATATCTTAGCGTATCTGTTACTTTAAACTTTTCCTGACATCTTCCGAAAATTTCTCCGTAATTTATGGGATTTTGGTACTATATATACATATGTAAATTATGTATTGAAGAATACCAAATCTAAGTCCTATTATCTATTTCACATCAAAAATCATTTTTCTGATTACACAAAATGGATCCTGTATCTAGTTCAAATTCCTTAAACTCCGACAGCTATTCCGATATGGATATTCACCTGAACTCCGAAGACAGTGTAATTGGAATGGATCAACCAATTAGCCATCACCTATTCTGGATGAATTGGGGATGGTTTCGTAGCCTACTTAGTCATTGGAGACAAGAAGAAGGTGATCCCTTCCATCCACCACATTCCCCTCTTGGCGAAGAACCTGAAGCACTTACCGGCGAACCTGTTCGTAATACCATTTTATCTCTCATCTCTAGAGTATCTCGTCATGATTACATACTATCTCAAATTCTGGATCTTATTCATCCGCTCGTCCGAACCGCCAATCATCCCGGTGTAGTAGAAGAAGTCAACGAGCTTCGCGCTCGGGTAGTGGCTTTGGAGAATATGGTGCAAAGATTACAAGCACCAGCAGCATCACCGGCATCAACAGTACCACCATCATCAACACCAACAGTACCATTACCACCACCACCAACAACATCTGCATCGCACACCTCAACATCACAATCTGTACCTCGAACATCAACGTCATACGCACCATAGATGCCAAGGAATACCAACAACAACAAACGATGAAGTATTGATTATATCAGTTAAATACTCCGCAAAAATTATGTAATCTCTAATGGTTTAGAGATTATTCATTTCTAATTCCAGCCAAAAATCAAATAAGCTTAATATGATATTAAGTCATTAAATCTGTATTACATCTGAAGAAAATATACATACATATATTTTCATAAAGACTGTAATGAAAATTCTTTTATACAAAATGTTACTTGTGAAACTTTTAACGGGTAGATAATACCCGGGAGATATATAAAGTCACAATTAATATGTTCGATTTTGATTCATCAAATCATCAACTATACTCACTACTGTCACAACGATATACATTCTTTCATAGAAATCAAAACAACCATTCTAACCCAAATATGATTACATATTCTGATTTTGAAAAATCAGAATCCAAGTTAAGATTTAACAGAAGATATCACTCTTAGATTCCTACATCTTTCAAAGCTATACTTTGACTTCAGAATTATGCTAGGACATCACTTCTATTCATAAAACCCAGAAAAATATTTGTATCATTCAAAATTCTAGAACATCATATGTATCTTGACAATTACAATCTTCATTCAAACCCTTCGAACTCTTGAAAACACCTCGGATTGATAACCGACGATTCAGTTATGATAACTTTGAATGCTGATGAAGCAGCAAAACTGTAAATGGTCTTAATGGCCAAAGTTTGTTAATAAAGAGTGGTGTGTTGGCAAAGCTCAGAAAAGTTGGAACTGGAAAACGGATTGAGCAAACTATGAAGGAGGCTGTGGACAAATCACAAACACTAAACCTGCCTTCAAAGAATCCAAATGATTCAGTATCTGCTGAAGTCATTAACGAATACCTTGCTCCTGACTCTAAACTTTTACGGACAAAATCTTCTTCATCATCTTTTGATATTAGAAATTCTAAGATATCATCGTATCTTTCATTATAAATATCCTCGATATTTCTGAAGATATTTTCATAATTATTTTTTTCTGAAATCATTTATCTCCTCGCGTTATCTGTTTACATCATAAAGGAAACTGTTTAGTTCCTATATTCTGTAAACCTTCGAGTTTAAATTATGAATATTTTTGAAGCAGTGTTGGAACTGAAGCATGAGTTAGTATAATATAATGACACTTGATCAACGTGATTATATTACAGTAAGTCATGCTGTGTTTCTAATAGAACGTGATAAAGGTTCACAGATCATACCCTCATCATGAACCATGTTACATAATTCTTTCATTCTATTTAAACTCTAAACATATCAAGAAAATATTTTTCTTGATGATTCGGCCTTTTCCGAGGTATTCTGGTAATTTGACAAATCAAGATCGTGTCATTACAATTTCCTTCTTAGAACATTAACTATGTTCATTCCGAAATTCATATCTGCGGATTCTGGACCATTACATGAGGTGCTTAATGGATAGAAGGGAAAACAGAGCATGAAACTCGGAAATAGAAATGAGGGTATAAATCGCAGCAAATAGGAGAGAACATTAACTGTGGATGTCGATGATCATAGAAAGACAGAAGCAGGGACTCTGAAAAATAAGGGAAAATATAAAGCCTGACAACAACACATAAATTACAAACCGTGTATATCAATACGTATTGCAACGTAAAGACACGGAAGAATTTAAAAACATTATAACCCCAAGGTAATAGTAGAAGAAAATAGATTCTTTCGGCAGAAGATGAAAAAGAAGGATGACAGATATGAAGGTTAGGAGTATATCAAGAATTAGAATCGGATGGAGCATAATGACGAATGTTTTAGAAATATGAATTGAGAGAGAAAGAATAGAAGATGAGAGGTGTGAAAATAAGGAAATGAAGGGGGTAGATTTATAGTATAATATCAGACAGGAAAATCGAGACAGATCATCGCATTAAATCGAAGAGGATCATAATTTCCTTAATTACCGAAGAATCAAATCTTATTACGAATATTTTCTCCAAATCTCTTGAACTCCGGAAATCAACCCATCTACGTCAAAAGATATGACGAAACTTACTTTTTCTCATTTCACTTTTTTGTGATAACTTCACTCGTACACTTCACATAAACAATTTGTTTTATCCATATTACTCAATGATGATAAAACTCTAATTTTCAGCTCGTATGCGTCATGAAAACATACTTATTGTCAGCCATGACCATCCCAATCAAATTTCGGGACGAAATTTCTTTAACGGGTAGGTACTGTGACAACCCGAAATTTTTTGACCAAATTTAAACTTAATCTTTATATGTTTCCGACACGATAAGCAAAGTCTGTAATATTGATTCTCAAACTTTTTGAACTAATGTTATATATTCAGTTAACCTTTGACTATTGACCGACGATTCACGAACATCTATTTGTATATATATATATATATATATATATATATATATATATATATATATATATACAATAAGTTGGAATATTAATTATTCATAAATAACTTACAATGTGTATTTAAAAACAGATTTATGTATATTAAATAAAGATATATACATATATATAATTTCAAGTTATTTAGTAAACGATAGTAACATTCGTTTATTGATTCGATTGATATTTAGATAAGTTAACTAAAACGTTTAAGATGAACAAGTAAAACACTAATTTAATACAGTATTTTTGAATTGCTACAGTACCCGAAAAGCTACAGTGTTTTCAAAAATCGCTATTTACTACAGTAAAAATGACTTGCTACAGTGAAACACTATTTACTACAGTAAAAACGACTTTGCTACAGTAAATACTATTTGCAACAGTGGACCACTATTTGCTACAGTACCACTATTTGCTCCAGTAAAACACTATTTGCTACAGTGAAAAATCATGTCGACAAACTAGAAAACAAGAGATCATGAGCTGGAAAAGGAGGCCATGCGATCGCATGGCCATTAGCCTACAGACCCATGCGATCGCATGGGATGGCTGGCCAGGAGTTCCTATAAAGCTCGATCGATTTCTGCTTTCTCATTCACTCAATCTCTCTATATTACATATTACTCCGTATTACTTATCTTATTTATTTATTTTAATTATTATTAATATTATTATTAAAGATTATTATTAATCTTATGATATTAATATTAGTAGTATTATTATTATTATTAGTATATACCTAAAATACTACGACGAGGTCATGAGTACATTATTTTCAAAACGGATTTTATGAACGGGATAAAACTAAGGAAATTATGGGTTATAGCTATGGAGGTTATGGGTATGATTCGGGGGTATGCTTGTGAGATCAATCTAGTTTTTATCATCTTCGTTGCGTCTACGTACTTTCCTACAATATTGAATCACAATATTGATACGTGAGCATTCACATCTTATCTTTTATATATTAATAGTGTATCCATGTCTAGTGCTCGATTATATATGTTTATGCATGCTTGTATGCTTAAATTTTGTCGTTAGATAGTTTATGATGAATCACGAATTTGATACAGATACTACTGATATAAAGTATATGATATGCATGTTTTTGGAAAGCTGGCGAAAAATTATTAACTTTTCATTTAGAAATCGCGTGATTTCGATGAACGGATTAAAAGATATGGTCAACTGAATTCTGGTTAACGTTAATTAAAATTGTGTTTGAAACTGTAAATTAATATTTAAACAACTTGTCTATGAGATTAATAAATTGGATTTTAAAATATTACTAATCGAGTAAATGAATTTCTATATAAAGCATGTATCGTCTTGTTGAACAATTGTCAAATTTGACGGTCTTATCATGTTTTAAAGATTTATAAACACTATAATCTGATTTTACAAGTATTGGAAAGCTATGTGAAATAATAAAATATTTTTGATTGCCATGATAATTCAAATATAATATAGCTCATGAAATAAATAATATTTTGAGTTTGATAAACTATAAATTCGTTCAATTGTCAAGACTTATACTATGATAATAAACATGTATAGATTTAAAGATCATATTGGGTTAGGTTGACTTTTGAGATGACTTTTGTTAACTTTTTCATGTCAGTCTCGAGTATTAGGATTGTGATACACTATGACCCGACCTAGCTTGTTAAACATTTATTGACCAATATATATTCTCTAGGTTGAGATCTACAGTTATTTTGCATTCCGAGTTTCGGTCACATTTCGGTGAATGACCTCATGTGCTACTAAGGTGAGTTTCATTTGCTCCCTTTTTAAATGCTTTTGCAATCTATATTTTTGGGCTGAGAATACATGCACTTTATTTTAAACGCAATGGATACAAGTACATACTAAGTTCTACACCGAGTTTGAACCGAAAATCCCTTAGCTTTGGTAACTAGTAACTGCCAGTTATAAGAACTGGTGGGCGCGAATAGTTGTATATGGATCCATAGGGCTTGACATCCCCGTCTGTTCCAGGTATAGAAACCCTAGCCTGAACTATAAAATAGACGTTTGCTATTTGAGTTTAGTACACGTTGGATTGCGTGTATTGTACATGTTGGTTGCATGTATGTTAAAACAGGGGTACTTATTATAACGTTAAAGTTTAGTTACCAGGGTGCTCTGTTACGTAGAATCGTTTGATAAACATTTCGTATGAAATAACTGAAATCTTGTGATCCACCTTTATATACAGATTATGCGCAACATTAAAACTATGAACTCACCAACCTTTGTGTTGACACTTTTAAGCATGTTTATTCTCAGGTTCCTAGAAGTCTTCCACTGTTTACTTATACGTTATACAAGCTATGTGCATGGAGTTATACATGCTTTATTCGAGAAAACTTTGCATTCGTAAAATCATCACCATGTATCTTATTTGACTGCATTGTCAACGAATGTATTGTTAAAAACTATTATATACGGTGATTGTCTATACGTAGAAATCATCAGATGTTGAAAACCTTGGATTTATATATTCATTTATGGTGTGCCTTTTCAAAAGAATGCAATGTTTACAAAACGTATCATATAGAGGTCAAAACCTCACTATGAAATCAATGAATGATGTATTCGTCCAAGTGGATTTGGACGGGTCATCACAGTTGGCATCAGAGCTTGAGGTCATAGGGAACCAGAATTTGCATTAGTGTGTTTAACTGGTAATTGTTAGGATGCATTAGTGAGTCTGGACTATGACCGTATCTGTTTTTACCGAGTTTTGCTTACCATTTATTGTCGGAAATTACTTGCTTATCATTCCTAAGTCTAGACATGTCTTACTGCATTTACTACATAGATAGTGTATCGACAAAATTCATATCTTAGCGTATCTGTTACTTTAAACTTTTCCTGACATCTTCCGAAAATTTCTCCGTAATTTATGGGATTTTGGTACTATATATACATATGTAAATTATGTATTGAAGAATACCAAATCTAAGTCCTATTATCTATTTCACATCAAAAATCATTTTTCTGATTACACAAAATGGATCCTGTATCTAGTTCAAATTCCTTAAACTCCGACAGCTATTCCGATATGGATATTCACCTGAACTCTGAAGACAGTGTAATCGGAATGGATCAACCAATTAGCCATCACCTATTCTGGATGAATTGGGGATGGTTTCGTAGCCTACTTAGTCATTGGAGACAAGAAGAAGGTGATCCCTTCCATCCACCACATTCCCCTCTTGGCGAAGAACCTGAAGCACTTACCGGCGAACCTGTTCGTAATACCATTTTCTCTCTCATCTCTAGAGTATCTCGTCATGATTACATACTATCTCAAATTCTGGATCTTATTCATCCGCTCGTCCGAACCGCCAATCATCCCGGTGTAGTAGAAGAAGTCAACGAGCTTCGCGCTCGGGTAGTGGCTTTGGAGAATATGGTGCAAAGATTACAAGCACCAGCAGCATCACCGGCATCAACAATACCACCATCATCAACACCAACAGTACCATTACCACCACCAACAACAACATCTGCATCGCACACCTCAACATCACAATCTGTACCTCGAAAATCAACGTCATACGCACCATAGATGCCAAGGAATACCAACAACAACAAACGATGAAGTATTGATTATATCAGTTAAATACTCCGCAAAAATTATGTAATCTCTAATGGTTTAGAGATTATTCATTTCTAATTCCAGCCAAAAATCAAATAAGCTTAATATGATATTAAGTCATTAAATCTGTATTACATCTGAAGAAAATATACATACATATATTTTCATAAAGACTGTAATGAAAATTCTTTTATACAAAATGTTACTTGTGAAACTTTTAACGGGTAGATAATACCCGGGAGATATATAAAGTCACAATTAATATGTTCGATTTTGATTCATCAAATCATCAACTATACTCACTACTGTCACAACGATATACATTCTTTCATAGAAATCAAAACAACCATTCTAACCCAAATATGATTACATATTCTGATTTTGAAAAATCAGAATCCAAGTTAAGATTTAACAGAAGATATCACTCTTAGATTCCTACATCTTTCAAAGCTATACTTTGACTTCAGAATTATGCTAGGACATCACTTCTATTCATAAAACCCAGAAAAATATTTGTATCATTCAAAATTCTAGAACATCATATGTATCTTGACAATTACAATCTTCATTCAAACCCTTCGAACTCTTGAAAACACCTCGGATTGATAACCGACGATTCAGTTATGATAACTTTGAATGCTGATGAAGCAGCAAAACTGTAAATGGTCTTAATGGCCAAAGTTTGTTAATAAAGAGTGGTGTGTTGGCAAAGCTCAGAAAAGTTGGAACTGGAAAACGGATTGAGCAAACTATGAAGGAGGCTGTGGACAAATCACAAACACTAAACCTGCCTTCAAAGAATCCAAATGATTCAGTATCTGCTGAAGTCATTAACGAATACCTTGCTCCTGACTCTAAACTTTTACGGACAAAATCTTCTTCATCATCTTTCGATATTAGAAATTCTAAGATATCATCGTATCTTTCATTATAAATATCCTCGATATTTCTGAAGATATTTTCATAATTATTTTTTTCTGAAATCATTTATCTCCTCGCGTTATCTGTTTACATCATAAAGGAAACTGTTTAGTTCCTATATTCTGTAAACCTTCGAGTTTAAATTATGAATATTTTTGAAGCAGTGTTGGGAACTGAAGCATGAGTTAGTATAATATAATGACACTTGATCAACGTGATTATATTACAGTAAGTCATGCTGTGTTTCTAATAGAACGTGATAAAGGTTCACAGATCATACCCTCATCATGAACCATGTTACATAATTCTTTCATTCTATTTAAACTCTAAACATATCAAGAAAATATTTTTCTTGATGATTCGGCCTTTTCCGAGGTATTCTGGTAATTTGACAAATCAAGATCGTGTCATTACAATTTCCTTCTTAGAACATTAACTATGTTCATTCCGAAATTCATATCTGCGGATTCTGGACCATTACATGAGGTGCTTAATGGATAGAAGGGAAAACAGAGCATGAAACTCCGAAATAGAAATGAGGGTATAAATCGCAGCAAATAGGAGAGAGCATTAACTGTGGATGTCGATGATCATAGAAAGACAGAAGCAGGGACTCTGAAAAATAAGGGAAAATATAAAGCCTGACAACAACACATAAATTACAAACCGTGTATATCAATACGTATTGCAACGTAAAGACACGGAAGAATTTAAAAACATTATAACCCCAAGGTAATAGTAGAAGAAAATAGATTCTTTCGACGGAAGATGAAAAAGAAGGATGACAGATATGAAGGTTAGGAGTATATCAAGAATTAGAATCGGATGGAGCATAATGACGAATGTTTTAGAAATATGAATTGAGAGAGAAAGAATAGAAGATGAGAGGTGTGAAAATAAGGAAATGAAGGGGGTAGATTTATAGTATAATATCAGACAGGAAAATCGAGACAGATCATCGCATTAAATCGAAGAGGATCATAATTTCCTTAATTACCGAAGAATCAAATCTTATTACGAAGATTTTCTCCAAATCTCTTGAACTCCGGAAATCAACCCATCTACGTCAAAAGATATGACGAAACTTACTTTTTCTCATTTCACTTTTTTGTGATAACTTCACTCGTACACTTCACATAAACAATTTGTTTTATCCATATTACTCAATGATGATAAAACTCTAATTTTCAGCTCGTATGCGTCATGAAAACATACTTATTGTCAGCCATGACCATCCCAATCAAATTTCGGGACGAAATTTCTTTAACGGGTAGGTACTGTGACAACCCGAAATTTTTTGACCAAATTTAAACTTAATCTTTATATGTTTCCGACACGATAAGCAAAGTCTGTAATATTGATTCTCAAACTTTTTGAACTAATGTTATATATTCAGTTAACCTTTGACTATTGACCGACGATTCACGAACATCTATTTGTATATATATATATATATATATATATATATATATATATATATATATATTATATATATAATAAGTTGGAATATTAATTATTCATAAATAACTTACAATCTGTATTTAAAAACAGATTTATGTATATTAAATAAATATATATATATACATATATATAATTTCAAGTTATTTAGTAAACGATAGTAACATTCTTTTATTGATTCGATTGATATTTAGATAAGTTAACTAAAACGTTTAAGATGAACAAGTAAAACACTAATTTACTACAGTATTTTCGAATTGCTACAGTATCCGAAAAGCTACAATGTTTTCGAAAATCACTATTTGCTACAGTAAAACGACGTGCTACAGTGAAACACTATTTGCTAAAGTAAAAACGACTTTGCTACAGTAAATACTATTTGCTACAGTAAAACACTATTTGCTACAGTTAAAAATCATGTCGACAAACTAGAAAACAAGAGATCATGAGCTGGAAAAGGAGGCCATGCGATCGCATGGCCATTAGCCTACAGACCCATGCGATCGCATGGGATGGCTGGCCAGGAGTTCCTATAAAGCTCGATCGATTTCTGTTTTCTCATTCACTCAATCTCTCTATATTACATATTACTCCGTATTACTTATCTTATTTATTTATTTATTTTAATTATTATTAAAGATTATTATTAATCTTATGATATTAATATTAGTAGTATTATTATTATTAGTATATACCTAAAATACTACGACGAGGTCATGAGTACATTATTTTCAAAACGAATTTTATGAACGGGATAAAACTAAGGAAATTATGGGTTATAGCTATGGAGGTTATGGGTATGATTCGGGGGTATGCTTGTGAGATCAATCTAGTGTTTATCATCTTCGTTGCGTCTACGTACTTTCCTACAATATCGAATCACAATATTGATACGTGAGCATTCACATCTTATCTTTTATATATTAATAGTGTATCCATGTCTAGTGCTCGAGTATATATGTTTATGCATGCTTGTATGCTTTAATTTTATCGTTAGATAGTTTATGATGAATCACGAATTTGATACAGATACTACTGATATAAAGTATATCATATGCATGTTTTTGGAAAGCTGGCGAAAAATTATTATCTTTTCATTTAGAAATCGCGTGATTTCGATGAACGGATTAAAAGATATGGTCAACTGAATTATGTTTAACGTTAATTAAAATTGTGTTTGAAACTGTAAATTAATATTTAAACAACTTGTCTATGAGATTAATAAATTGGATTTTCAAATATTACTAATCGAGTAAATGAATTTCTATATAAAGCATGTCTCGTCTTGTTGAACAATTGTCAAAGTTGACGGTCTTATCATGTTTTAAAGCTTTATAAACACTATAATCTGATTTTACAAATATTGGAAAGCTATGTGAAATAATAAAATATTTTCGATTGCCATGATAATTCAAATATAATATAGCTCCTGAAATAAATAATATTTTGAGTTTGATAAACTATAAATTCGTTCAATTGTCAAGACTTATACTATGATAATAAACATGTATAGATTTAAAGATCATATTGGGTTAGGTTGACTTTTGAGATGACTTTTGTTAACTTTTTCATGTCGGTCTCGAGTATTAGGATTGTGATACACTATGACCCGACCTAGCTTGTTAAACATTTATTGACCAATATATATTCTCTAGGTTGAGATCTACAGTTATTTTGCATTCCGAGTTTCGGTCACATTTTGGTGAATGACCTTATGTGCTACTAAGGTGAGTTTCATTTGCTCCCTTTTTAAATGCTTTTGCAATCTATATTTTTGGGCTGAGAATACATGCACTTTATTTTAAACGCAATGGATACAAGTACATACTAAATTCTACACCGAGTTTGAACCGAAAATCCCTTAGCTTTGGTAACTAGTAACTGCCAGTTATAAGAACTGGTGGGCGCGAATAGTTGTATATGGATCCATAGGGCTTGACATCCCCGTCTGTTCCAGGTATAGAAACCCTAGCCTGAACTATAAAATAGACGTTTGCTATTTGAGTTTAGTACACGTTGGATTGCGTGTATTGTACATGTTGGTTGCATGTATGTTAAAACAGGGGTACTTATTATAACGTTAAAGTTTAGTTACCAGGGTGCTCTGTTACGTAGAATCGTTTGATAAACATTTCGTATGAAACAACTGAAATCTTGTGATCCACCTTTATATACAGATTATGCGCAACATTAAAACTATGAACTCACCAACCTTTGTGTTGACACTTTTAAGCATGTTTATTCTCAGGTTCCTAGAAGTCTTCCACTGTTTACTTATACGTTATACAAGCTATGTGCATGGAGTTATACATGCTTTATTCGAGAAAACTTTGCATTCATAAAATCATCACCATGTATCTTATTTGACTGCATTGTCAACGAATGTATTGTTAAAAACTATTATATACGGTGATTGTCTATACGTAGAAATCATCAGATGTTGAAAACCTTGGATTTATATATTCATTTATGGTGTGCCTTTTCAAAAGAATGCAATGTTTACAAAACGTATCATATAGAGGTCAAAACCTCACTATGAAATCAATGAATGATGTATTCGTCCAAGTGGATTTGGACGGGTCATCACACTAAGAATCCGGTAGCGAGGGTAAGGGTTGTGCTATGAGAGTAGCGCCAGTGGCCTGTATGTTACGCTTCGATACCAAAAATAGTATGTCTGCAAGTCCAGGTGAACTCTCTCTTTTGTATCGTGGCTTGGACCTCTTATTTATAGTGTAATACTCCTTTGTCTATTAGTGCCACGTAATAGGGCCAAGGGATCATGGTCTATCCTCACAGTCTTACCTTGCATGAGAGGCCAACAAAAGCAACAAGCATCCTGCCGAGTCTGGTTCTTGTCTGCCATATATTCCCTGCAAGCTACAGCGCCTTTTGTCAGATCGTACATCGACCAAGTGTGGTCCTTTTGCAAGTTTTATGTCATTGCGCGCTCAGCCCTGCCATGCAGATTTGGCATTATGGCACACTATTTGTGCGGTACGTGAGGATCACGTGTGGTGCGCTACATGAGCTAATCGGGTATGTGCATCATTAAGTCCCCCAGTTCAATATTATGCGCAGGATTGCGCATTGTGTTGAACTCAACTTATCAATCACCCTCTCTCATGCGTCAAAATAATTTGTTTTTTATCCTCCTAAGGTTTATAGTGTGTAAAAAATGAAAATTGTTGATAGGGTGCATTTAATGCGTGGAGATTTTGTCGGCATTTGTCAGTTTGCTGTACAGGTCAAAGAGTCATTTCAGGCGTTTCTTATCACATCATTGTTTGTTACTCCCTCTTTCTTCGCCTACTGCGTGACACGTGTTTATTTCTTATCCATCTATATTTTAACCGCTTTTTTTTCAACTTCTTTGAGACGCTGATTTTTTACTTCCCTATAAATACCTCACAAGTTCTTCCAAAAGTTTTTTACCTTATCTGCTTTCCTAGATCCAGTGCAAATTTCATCTGTTACGTTTAGTGATTCACACTTCGTCTTTACGTATTCAGGTGAGTGTGTATACCGTTCCTCTTCTTTGTTTGTTAAGTATTTTGATTGTTTTATCATAAATGGCTTCTACTTCCACTGCTGAGCCCGATAATTCTGAGGATATTCGTTCGATTATTACAAGGCAGGACATTAGAGAAATTTTATAATGGTATCCTCCGCTGCGGGCGCTAAATCCTGTCGCGCCTTTGCCTGGTCAGCGCGCTAATCATTCAGTTCCAAAGAAGGTTACCATCTACTGCGAGGTTATGCAGAAAGGGAACTCGCGCTACCCTCCTACTCCCTTTTTCATGGATGTTCTTCATCATTTTAGTATTGGCATCGGACAGTTGCATCCGTATAGTGCTTGCTGCATCGTGTATATTGAGATGCGGTGCAATCATTTTCAGTTCGTGCCCACTTTAAATATGTTCAAAAACGTGTTCTCGTACCAAAGGAGACAGAAAAGTTGGTACTCTTTTGACGATACAGTTAATTTTGTGGCGCCAATGAAGGCTGGTGTTCGCGCAAAGTGGAAGAATACTTTCTTTTAAAATGTCTCGTTCATATTGATTATAAACGTTCCATATTAATTGATTTCGTTGCGAGGTTTTGACCTCTATATGAGACGTTTTTTAAAGACTGCATTTGATTTTAAAACAAACCATAACCTTTAAAATATTACGATGATTATCAAAAATGATAATCTGAAATATAGCGTTTTCACACGACCATTACATAATGGTTTACAATAATATTACACAACAATATATGTCTTCGAATGCAGTTTTTAAACAATATTATACAAGCATGCTGACTCCAACTTTTATCTATAAATTAGCATGCAACAGTGGAAGCTCTTAATAATCACCTGAGAATAAACATGCTTTAAACGTCAACAAAAATGTTGGTAAGTTATAGGTTTAGTCTATATATTTATCAAATCATAATAATAGACCACAAGATTTTCATTTTCATTTCTCAATAACATGCAAACTGCATAAAAATCATTCATATAATGAACACCTGGTAACCGACCTTAACAGGATGCATATAGAATATCCCCATCATTCCGAGACTCTCATCGGACATGATAAATCGAAGTACTAAAGCATCCGTAACTCGGATGAGGCTTGTTGGGCCAAATAGATCTTTCTTTAGGATTCGCGTCAATTGGTGGCAATTATAATAAACACCAATTCTTAGGCTACCAAACTAAAAAGGGGCATATTCGGTTCGATAATTCAACATAGAATGTAATTTTTTATCACTTGTGTCTATTTCGTAAAACATTTATAAAACTGCATGTATTCTCATCCCAAAAATAATAGATTTTAAAAGTGGAACTATAACTCACTTTCACAGATTTTTACTTCATCGGAAATTTAGACTTGGCCACTGGTCGATTCATGAACCTATAACAAATATGTACATATTTATCAAATTATGATCGAAATATATTTACAACATTTTTATTATATTTTAATGATTTAAGTTTGTTAAGTTAGCAGTCCAACGTTAGTAATCTACAACTAGTTGTCCACAGTTAGATGTATAGAAATAAATCAATATTATCTTGAATCAATCCACGACCCAGTATCTACAAGTCTCAGGCTAGATCACAACTCAAAGTATATTTATTATTTTGGAATCAACCTCAACCCTGTATAGCTAACTCAAACATTACTGCATATAGAGTGTACGAGAGATCAATTAGATGAAGAAAATTGAAAAATGAAAGTGTTTGTAGGTGTTTTTGGTCATTGGTATATGGATTAGATATAAAGGATGTGTAAGTTTATTTTTTTTTTTTTTGTAAATAATTCATGAATGATTTATAATATTTTTTGTAATTTTGTGAGATTTTTCATGCTAGTTGCCAAATGATGGTTCCCACATGTTTAGGTGACTCACAAGGGCTGCTAAGAGCTGATCATTGAAGTGTATATACCAATAGTAAATACATCTAGAAGCTGTGTATTGTACGAGTACGAATACGGGTGCATACGAGTAGAATTGTTGATGAAAATGAATGAGGATGTAATTGTAAGCATTTTTGTTAAGTAGAATTACTTTGATATGTGTCTTGAAGTCTTTTAAAAGTGTACTAATACATCTAAATACACTACATGTATATACATTTAACTGAGTCGCTAAGTCATCGTTAGTCGTTACATGTAAGTGTTGTTTTGAAACCTTTAAGTTAACGATCTTGTTAAATGTAATTAATTCTTTGTTATTATACTTAAATGAGATGTTAAATTGTTATGTTAACATGATAACATGGTGTATGAATATATCTTAACATCATATATATATGTTAAAATATTATTACAACGATAATCGTTACATATATATATTGTTTCGAAATCCTTAAGTTAGTAGTCTCATCTTACTTGTATAGTTCATTGTTAATACACTCAATGATATACTTAATTATCATTTTATCATGTTAAATATAGTATATCAATATCTTAATACAATACATATGTATTTAGTAAGACGTTGTTATAACGATAATCGTTATGTATATCGTTTCGAGTTTCTTAATTCAATAATCTCATTTTTATGTATATCACTCTTTATTAATATACATAGTGAGATACTTACTTATCATGATCTCATGTTAATCATATATATATCCACATATATATATCATCAAGTAGTTCTTACAAGTTTTTAATGTTCGTGAATCGCCGGTCAACTTGGGTGGTCAAATGTCTATATGAAACTCATTTCAAAAAATCAAGTATTAACTAGTTTGATTTCTTAACATGTTGGAAACATTAACTCATGTAAATATACCAATTTCATTTAATATATATAAACATAGAAAAATTCGGGTCACTACAGTACCTACCCGTTAAATAAATTTCGTCCCGAAATTTTAAGCAGTTGAAGGTGTTGACGCATCTTCTGGAAATAAGTGCGGGTATTTCTTCTTCATCTGATCTTCACGTTTCCAGGTGAACTCAGGTCCTCTTCGAACATTTCATTGAACCTTAACTGTGACGATCGCTCCAAATCCATATGGACGAACACGTCATTCATCGATTTCATTGTGAGGTATTTGACCTCTATATGATACGTTTGGTAAACATTGCATTCTTTTGAAAAGGCACACCATAAATGAATATTTAAATCAAAAGTTTTCGATATCTGATGATTTCTACATATAGACAATCACCGTAAATAATAGTTTACAACAGTACTTCCGTTGACAATGCAGTCAAAATAAGATAGATGGTGATGATTTGTGAATGCAACATTTTCTCGAATAAAGTATGTATGACTCCATGCACATATCTTGTATAACATATAAGCAAACAGCGGAAGACTTCTAGGGAACCTGAGAATAAACATGCTAACAAGTGTCAACACAAAGGTTGGTGAGTTCATAGTTTTAATGTTGCGCATAATCTGTATATAAAGGTGGATCACAAGATTTCAGTTGTTTCATCCAGAAACGTTTATCAAAATGTTCTACGTAATTGAGCACCCTGGTAACTAAACTTAACGAATATATAATTTATACCCTTTGTATAATCATCTTAATAATACACACAAACCAACGTGTACGCTTCTCAAATAGCATACGTCTGTTAAAAGGCTAGTGCTCTAGCTCGGACGGGGATATCAAGCCCTATGGATCCATATACTACTACTCGCGCCCACCAGTTCTTATAACTTGCAGTTACTAGTTACCAAAGCTAAGGTATTTTCGGTTCAAACTCAGTGTAGATTTTAGTATGTACTTGTGTCCATTGCATTTAAAATAAAGTGCATGTATTCTCAGCCCAAAAATATAGATTGTAAAAGCAATTTAAAAGGGAGCAAATGAAACTCACTTTAGCAGCATATAAAGTCGTTCACCAAAATGTGACCGAAACTCGGATTACCAAATAACCGTAGATCTCAACCTCGAGAACATATGTTGGTCAATAAATGTCTATTAAGCTAGGTCAGGTCATAGTGTATCATAATCCTAATGCTCGAGATCAACATACAAAAGTTATCCAAAGTCGTTTCAAAAAGTCAATTTTGACTATAGTTCAACAAAACGAGACGTGTCTTATATAAGGATTCATTTACTCGGTTGGTAATATTCAAAAATTCAATTTATCAATCTTACAAACTAGTTGTTTAAATATTAGTTGCAGATTCAAAAGCAATTCCAATTAACGTTAATCATAATTCAGTTGTCCATATTTTTTAATTCATTCATCGAAATTACACGGCTTCTAAATGAAAAGTTATTGATTTTTCGCCAGCTTTCCAAAAACATGCATATCATATACCTTATATCAGTAATATATGTATTTAATTCGTGATTCATCATAAACTGTTTAATGACGAAATTTAGCATACAAGCATGCATAAACATATAGACTCGAGCACTAGACATGTATACACTATTAATATATAAAAGATAAGATATGAATGCTCACGTATCAATATTGTGATTCAATATTGCAGGAAAGTACGTAGACGCAACAGAGATGATAAACACTAGGTTTGACTTGTAAACAATACCCACGAATATTACCCATAACCTCCATAGCTTTAACCCATAATTTCCTTAGCTCTATCCCGTTCGAAAAGCTTGTTTTGAAGTGACACGCTCATGACCTCGTCGTAGTATTTTATATATAATACCACTAATAATAATACCAATATTAATAATAATAATAATAATAATAATAATAATAATAATAATAATAATAATAATAATAATAATAATAATAATAATAATAATAATAATAATAATAATAATAATAATACAGAGGGATAGATGGATAGAAGTGTGCGTGTGTCACTGAACAAACGAATTCAATTTATAGGGGTATTCAGATTTCTGACTCCATGCGATCGCATGGAGTCCCTTTGTTAAATTCATGCGATCGCATGATGTAGGATACCAGCTCACACTCATTTGTTTTCTAGTTTGTCGACATGTTATAATAATATATATATATATATAATATATTTAATTTATATAATTAATTATATATTATATTAAATTCACGTGCATAGTTAACTTGTAATTTTTGTTCCGGTAAGTCGTACATCGTCACTCGACTTCCCGGTTCTGGTTTTTCGATCGTCCTTTTATACGCTGAGAAAAATTGCATTTTTCGTTTCGTGACTCGTACCTTTGTCAAAATATAGACTTAAATTATCCATAACTATGTCACTCGAAGTGTAGCTTTAATCAATTAAGTGTTTTGGTCATTTGCTTCTATAAATCATTGTCTCGTAGTATATACATATACATATATACATTTTCATTTTGAAATAGTGTTTTACTGTAGCAAAGTTTTTTTTTACTCTAGCAAATAGTGATTTTCGAAAACACTGTAGCTTTTCGGGTACTGTAGCAAATTCGAAAATACTGTAGCAAATTAGTGTTTTACCGGTTCATCTTAAACGTTTTAGTTAACTTATCTAAATATCAATCGAATCAATAATCGAATGTTACTATCGTTTACTAAATAACTTGAAATCATAAATATATATATATATGCACATTAAGTTATATATATATTGTTCGTGAATCTTCGAGAACAGTCAAAGAATAATTGATTACATGAATATAGTTCCAAAACTTTGAGACTCAACATTACAGACTTTTCTTATCGTGTCGAAAATATTAAATCATTTAAAGATAAAGTTTAAATTTGGTCAGAAATTTCGGGGTCGTCACAGTACCTACCCGTTAAAGAAATTTCGTCCCGAAATTTGAGTGAGGTCGTTATGGCTAATAATAAAAATTGTTTTCATGACGAATATGAGTCGATAAATAGGGTTTTATCACCGTTGCATAATATGGATAAAACAATCCGATTACTCGAAGTGTGTGAGGGAAATTATCGTAAAAGAGTGAAATGAAGGAATAGAGATTCGTCTTAATTTTTGACGTAGTAACGATTGATTTCCAGAATTAAGGAATAGAAAATCTTCATATTCTAAATAAGATTTGATTCTTCGGGAATTAAAGAGATTAAGATCTTCTTTAATTAAATGCGTAATCTGCCTCGATTGCTATGTCTGATATTTCACTATAAATTGACCTCTTCCGTTTCATTTATTTTCACCACTCCTATAAGCTTCTTCCTTATTTCATACTTCTTAATAGATTGTGAAAATACTTAATCCAGTTCTGATTCTTGATATTTTCTTGGCTATCGTATCCTTCATTCTTCTTTTTCATCTGCCACCAGAGGAGGTTATTTTCTTCTACTATTACCTTGGGGTTATAGTGTTTTTCATTCTCCCGTGTCTTTATATTGCTATACGCATCGATATATACGGTTTGTAAATTTTAGGGTTGTTATCGGGCTTTATATTTTACATTATATTTCAGAGCTTCATGCCTTCATTTTCTCTTCCCGACCTTAAGTCAAGCGAATAATGGTCCATAGTTCATAGCTATACATTTCAGAATGAACATAGTTAATGTTCTAAGAAAGAAATTGTAATGGCACGATCTTGATTTGTCAAATTACCAGAATATCTGGAAAAGACTGAATCATCAAGAAAAATATTTTCTTGATATGTTTAGAGGTTAAATAGAATGAAAGAGTTATGTAACATGGTTCATGATAAGGGTATGATCTGTGAACCTTTATCACATTCCATTAGAAACTCAGCATGACTTACTGTAATATAATCACGTTGATCAAGTGTCATTATATTATACTAACTCATGCTTCAGCTCCCAACACCACTTCCAAAATATTCAAATTTTAAATTTAAAGGTTCAGAATTTAGAAACTAAAATAGTTTCTTTTATGATGTAACACAGATATCGCAAGGAGAAAATTGATTTCTGATAAGAATGATTATGGAATTATCTCCAGAAATATGGAAGATATTTATAATGAAAGATATAATGATATCTTAGAATTTCTAATATCAGAGGATGATGAAGAATATTGTCCGCAAGGGTTTAGATTCGGAAGCAAGGTATTCGTTAATGGCTTCAGCAGATACTAAATCATTTTGATTCTTTGAAGGCAGGTTTCGTCCTTGTGATTTATCCACAGCCTCCTTCATACTTTGCTCAATCCGTTTTCCAGTTCCAAACTTTCTCTTTTTCTAAGCTTTGCCAGCACACTATCCTTTATCATCAAACTTTTTATTGTTAAGGTCGTTTACAGTTTTTGCTGCTTCATCAGCATTTTTCAAGATTTCGAGAACTAGTTCGTAGTTTAGGGTGTTTTTCATAAACTTCACATTCGAAGTTTGTAAGTCTTGAAGGTAAACGTTATATGTATATATATAACTGTTGGTGAAAAATTGCTACGAAATTCAAAATACTGATTTGCTAATTCCCAGTAGTTGGTATGACAATTGTTGTTACAAGTTGTATATGGGTACTTGATAGAGTTTCAATGAATAATTATCGTGATTTTTCGAAGAGGCTTAATGATCAATGAAGTTGTTGATAAATTTACTGCTAATGTGGTGGAATATGAAAGGTTCCCCGGTAACAATGATGAAGGGGTAATCGTTATAATAAGGCTTATTCAAATGAACAATTAAAGGTGATTTGCTGGAGTGGTGACAAAACTGTCTATTTTGAAAAGGGATTGAAAAGTTATTTTAGCTAATAAATGTCAAAGGGTCTGACACGGATACGTGTTAAACTATGACTTTGATTTCGAGGGTTTTTCAGGTACAAGACTGCGGTAACATGTGGTTGGATCATCATCTCGATGATTCATTATTTGAAGTGTCTTCAGAAATTTTGAGGGATTTGAACATAGATTGTAATCTTTAATATTCATATGATGTTCTAGGAATTTGAATGATACAAATACTTTTCTGAGTTCTATGATGTTCTAGCACAGTTTTGAAGTCAAAGTATAGCTTTGAAAGATGTAGAGATCTAAGAATGATGTCACCGGTTCAGAGTTATGACTTGGATTCTGATCCGTCAATATCAGAATATGTAATTGAATTTGTATGAAAACGATTGTATATCGTTGTGAGCATTGTTAATAATTTTTGAATCAAAGTTGAAGAATGTACAGTATAACATATTAATTGTGAACTTATATATTTTCCGAGTATTACCTAACCGTTAAAGATTTCACAATTAATACTTTGTACAAAAGAATTTTTATTACCGTCTTTATGAAAATATATGTATGTATATTTTCTTCAGATGTAATACAGATTTAATGAGTTAATATCATATTAAGCTCATTTGATTTTTGGCTTGAATTAGAAATGAATAATCTCTAAAACATTAGAGATTACATAATCTTCGAGGAGTATTTCACTAATGAAATCAATACTTCATTATTTATTCTTATTGATATTCCTTGGTGAGGGATGTTGGTGCTCTTGGAATTTTTGTGAACCTTACAAGGCACAGATGATGTTTTCTGGAAAGTTTTGAGTATATCGAAAATGGAAATGTAAAATCAATTATGTAATTGAATGATACACTTGGTTTATTATGAAATGGAATTCATTAATTTGAAACAGATGTTGTAGTTAACGATGGCTAAGTTGTTAATGAAAGATGTACCTTATAGCATATTAGTAATATGAATTAACCGAGTAATATTTACCCCTTAAAATTCGTACGTAATAGCTTAGTACGAAAAGATATATTAGAATTTCCAAAATCTATATAATATATAAATTCTTTGAAAATAGTGAGTTAATACTTCATAACTCATTATCTTAATATACCCATTGGTGATTGTGGTGTCGATATCGTCGATGGTTATGGAGTTAGTGGAGCTTATGGTGATACAGGTGTTGCTAGTGGTACTTCTGGTGATGATGTTTAACAAGTCTAGCTTGTAAATGACGTACCATTCCTGTCAGGGTTTCTAATCTCCCCTCTATCTTCTCTATTTATCTGATTTATGGTTAGAACTGGGATAAATAATCTCTAAGATTTTAGAGATTACATAATCACCGTAGGATATTTCCCCGATGAAGTTATGAATCCATACTTCATGGTTCGTTGTTGTTGGTACTCCTTGGTATCATGGTGCGTATGATGTTGATATCCGAGGTACATATTGTGATGTTGAGGCATATCATGGGGATCTTGTTGTTGGTGGTGGTAATGGTACTGTTGGTGTTGTTGTCGGTGGTACTGTTGCCGCTGATGCTGGTGGTGCCTATGATGTCTGCAGGTTGCGCATCAAGTTCTCCAAAGTCACTACTCGAGCGCGAAGCTCGTTGACTTCTTCTACTACCCCCGGATGATTGGCGGTTCGGACAAGCGGATGAATAAGATTTAGAATGTTGTATATTTCAAAGTCGTTGTGAGCTGTTCTGGAAATGAGGGTGAAAATGGTGTTACGAACAGGTTCGCCGGTGAGTGCTTCAGGTTCTTCGCCAAGAGGGCAATGTGGTGGATGGAAGGGATTACCTTCTTCTTGTCTCCAATAACTAAGTAGGCTACAAACCCATCCCCAATTCATCCAGAATAGATAATGGCTAATTAGTTGATCCATTCCAGTAACACTGCTTTCGGAACTCGAGTGGAAATCCATATTGGAATAGTTGTTGGAATCTAAGGAATTTGAACTAGATACGTGATCCATCTTGTATAATCAGGGAATTGATTTTTGATATGAAATAGATTATAGGACTTTGATTGGTATTCTTCAATACATAATTTACATATGTATATATAATACCAAAATTCCATAAATCACGGAGGAATTTTCGGAAGATGTCAGGAAAAGTTTACAGTAACAGATACGCTAAGATATGAATTTTGTCTATGTACTATTCATGCAATAACTGCAGGCAAACGTGTCTAGACTTAAGAATGATAAGTATGTAATTTTCGACAAGAAATGATAAGCAAAACTTTCAACATGCAGACACGGTCGAAGTCCAGACTTACTAATGCATCCTAACAACTATCAGTTAGTCACACTCATGCAAAACCTGGTTCGCTAAGACCAACGCTCTGATACCAACTGTGACGATCGCTCCAAATCTATATGGACGAACACGTCATTCATCGATTTGATACCAACTGTGACAATCGCTCCAAATCCATATGGACAAACACGTCATTCATCGATTTCATTGCGAGGTATTTGACCTCTATATGATACGTTTGGTAAATATTGCATTCTTTTGAAAAGGCACACCATAAATGAATATTTAAATCAAAGGTTTTCGACATCTGATGATTTCTACATATAGACAATCATCGTAAATAATAGTTTACAATAGTACTTCTGTTGACAATGCAGTCAAAATAAGATAGATGGTGATGATTTGTGAATGCAACATTTTCTCGAATAAAGCATGTATGACTCCATGCACATATCTTGTATAACATATAAGCAAACAGCGGAAGATTTCTAGGGAACCTGAGAATAAACATGCTAACAATTGTCAACACAAAGGTTGGTGAGTTCATAGTTTTAATGTTGCACATAATCTGTATATAAAGGTGGATCACAAGATTTCAGTTGTTTCATCCAGAAACGTTTATCAAAATGTTCTACGAAATTGAGCACCCTGGTAACTAAACTTAACGAATATATAATTTATACCCTTTGTATAATCATCTTAATAATACACGCAAACCAATGTGTACGCTTCTCAAATAGCATACATCCGTTAAAAGGCTAGTGCTCTAGCTCGGACGGGGATATCAAGCCCTATGGATCCATATACTACTACTCGCGCCCACCAGTTCTTATAACTGGCAGTTACTAGTTACCAAAGCTAAGGGATTTTCGGTTCAAACTCAGTTAAGAATTTAGTATGTACTTGTGTCCATTGTGAAAGGACCCGTTCATATACATTATAAACGATTCACAATAGTTGATTACATCGCGAGGTATTTGACCTCTATATGATACATTTTACAAACATTGCACTCGTTTTTAAAAGACAAACTTTCTTTACAATGAAAGTTGACGGCATGCACACCATTTCATAATACCTCCAACTATAATTGGCTTAATAATAATCTTGATGAACTCAATGACTAGAATGCAACGTCTTTCAAAATATGCCATGAATGACTCCAAGTAATATCCTTAAAATGAGCTAATGCACAGCGGAAGATTTCTTTAATACCTAAGAATAAACATGCTTTAAAGTGTCAACCAAAAGGTTGGTGAGTTCATAGGTTTATCATAACAATCATTTCAATATATTAATAGACCACAAGATTTTCGTTTATAAATATATGTACACTCGCAAGTGTATAAAAGTATTCTATAAGTTGTAGGCACCCGGTAACAAGCCTTAACGTTCATGTTTTACCCTCTGAAGTACACCAGATCAGGTGTGTTTAAAATAATCTCGAAGTACTAAAGCATCCCATAGTCAGGATGGGGTTTGTCAGGCCCAATAGATCTATCTTTAGGATTCGCGCCTACCGTACATAGACAAGTAGTTTAATGTTACCAAGCTAAGGGTATATTTCTGGTTTAAACCCACGTAGAATTAGTTTTAGTACTTGTGCCTATTTCGTAAAACATTTATAAAAACAGCGCATGTATTCTCAGTCCCAAAAATATATATAAAAGAGAGCAAATGAAACTCACAATACTGTATTTCGTAGTAAAAATACATATAACGTCATTTAACAAGTGCAAGGTTGGCCTCGGATTCACGAACATATCAATATTGAGATTCAATATTGCAGGAAAGTACGTAGACTCAATGGAGATGATAAACACCAGATTGACCTCACGAGCATACCCATGAACCATACCCATCACCTCCATAGCTATAACCCATAATTTCCTTAGCTTCGACTCATTAAAAAAAACTATTTTGAAATCACTCGGACAGTACTCCGTCTTAATATTTTATGTATACTAATAATATCTTGAAATAATACAGAGCAAATATATATAAATCGATTGAGAGAGTTTAGAGAAATACATTTTCAAGTTTCTATGAAATAATGAAGCCTATTGAATTCTATTTATAATAGAATTTTGAATTATTAAAGTGAATTATTAAAGTATGAATTATTAAAGTGAATTATTAAAGTATGAATTATTAAAGTGAATATTAAAGTGAATTATTAAAGTATGAATTATTAAAGTGAATTATTAAAGTATGAATTATTAAAGTGAATTATTAAAGTATGAATTATTAAAGTGAATTATTAAAGTATGAATTATTAAAGTGAATTATTAAAGTATGAATTATTAAAGTAAATTATTAAAGTATAAATTATTAAAGTGAATTATTAAAGTTAAAGTAAAGTAAAAGTAAAGTAAAGGTAAAGTTAAAGTATAATAAAAGTATAAAAACTATGTATGTATAATACGCATATAAATATATATAATATTAATTTAAATCGTTATATATATTTAATGAAATAAAATATAAATATCGTTATATTTATTATACTGGTTAAGTAATGAGTTGTCAAAAGTGATTCTAGATATTTCTAAAAGTTATATACGTTTTAATAATAAAGTTCTTTTTAAACTGAAAACGTCTTTGTACGTTTGAAAATAGATTAATAGAATATTATGGAAACCAATTGTCCACTAACTTTTGTCTAACTTTCGTAAATGACACTTTTTGTTTTTATTTATAAATAGCTTTACAAATTATTCTGAATATCGTTAAGAGGAATAGATTTTCTTAAATCATAGTGGACCTCTCAACAGAGACTTGTAATCATAATTCAATGTTTCTGATAATTCAATCATTTAATATATATTTTTTAATTTCGTCGAAAATCATATTGAAACAAATACGTTCGTGTAAAGTATTATACGTTTAATACTTTATTAATATTCTCAAGTTATAATATATATATACATATACATATCTATTTATATATAACGGTTCGTGAATCGTCGGAATTTGGTCGAGGTTATAATGAATGTATGAACACAGTTTAAAATTCTTGAGATTTAACTTAACAAACTTTGCTTATCGTGTCGGAATAATATAAAGATTAAAGTTTAAATTTGGTCAGAAATTTTTGGGTCGTCACAGTACCTACCCGTTAAAGAAATTTCGTCCCCGAAATTTGATAGAGGTCGTCATGACTAACAATGAGAATGTTATTATAACGATTATTGAGTT